>NC_143133.1:16830303-16981818 GCF_059928025.1 Delphinapterus leucas
AAGACTATAAACTGATGACCTGATTTCTATCATCTCGGAAATTTTAAATAGCTCACATTGAATATTGGTCCTTAAATTTTGACATGAAGTCAAAAGGTGTTTTATTTATAGTTATTCAGCTAAAATCAAGATTATTTTGTTCAGAATGTATCAATTATTTTAAATACAAGAGTACTTAGGTAAAAAGAAAAGACTTGACAAATTTAGTTAGTATTTAATTTGCTTAGACAAGTTTCCTATGTCTCACTTCTCTCTCTCACCTTATCTTGAATCTTATATCTGTTTTTAAATTTATATATTAAATGTTTAGTTCAAAACAGAATGGCAATAAATACAGATCAAAAAGCTAACATCATAAAACCTGTTTGTAATTTGGAAATTTTAATACTATATTTTATGCATATGTCAATGGTTCTTTTATAAAATGACAAATAAAAATCTATGTAAAAGTATCTTAGTTTTAAACCACATGTCTCCAATAAAACACTTGCATAATTAGAAACACAGCAACAATTCAGTGGAGTTAAAACTAAACGTAACCAGGAACAGAACTATTAAATTATAATAAAGAACATGGGGCCCATCTGTGTTATAATATAGATGATAGAAGTACATTCGAAATATTGATGACGGATTTTACATGAGATGGGAAAATATTGGCTTCCCTATAGTCATTTTCCTATACATTCACCAAATTTGTTATTCCCAAATCCTCCAGCTTTGCTTGTTATGTTTTTCCAATCATCAGCATTAAAAGTTAAGGCACCATACTGAGACTGGGTTTAAAACAGTCATCACAAAGGATGATTCAGAACTCTTCTAAGTAAATATTTACAGCAAGTCTTTTAGCAGAACTCACAGAAGTTTAGTCACACTACTTGAATTGTATGGTCTAAGCCATGGAAAAGGGAAATCAAAACAATCCTCCAGAATATGTTAAGAATTAGCATCAAATTATTTAAACGATCCAGAATATTTAAAGAACTAGAGAGAAGCAAACTCTGATTGGTAACCTCCTCACTAAGGCAAGTATAAAATATGAGTGCATTTATGGCCAGACTTGGAGGATTGTTTTTTTCTTTTTATGGTTTCATTATATTTCTTTCTGTATGTGAACTGTCACATAACATAAAACCAGAAGACACATTAAGAACCTTTGGGGAGACATAGCATCCTTCACATGTAAATCTTTGCACCTCTTTGTCTTCACAGCTAGTGTATGTATTTTGGTGGTAACAGTAATTTGTATTAAACTTACCCCTTCATTTTAATTCCTCTCAGAGTCCATAATCCACTGAAGCAGTAAATGCTGCAGAGCATTGTAATTGCATCTAGTTCTAGAGACACTGATCACGTGGCACGATTAGAAGTGAGCAAATTTCAATTATGAAGTTGCTCTGCATCTCTTAAATAACCTTTCCTTATCACAAGCAAACAAAGGAAACAATGAAAGTATTTTGAAAAAATTATAGGGCCAGAGGAAGAAAAAAAGAACATATAGTAAAAGACATATTGTTACCATGATGATTTTAAACTGCTTATCAAAAAACTATTCATTATTGTTGACCTAGTATTAAGCAAAATTACCTATATTTCCACATATAATATGGACTATCAATATAATATGTAATATCAATATAATTTTCACACATATAATATGTTATATTAATATAATAAACTCCAGGGCTGGCAGGTAAAAAGATATTTCAGAGGAATGCTGCCTAACTAAGAAGAGGGATTATTTCTAAACCAGGGTACCTCATTTGAGAATTCATGACCTCTAGACCTAATTTTTTTTAACTCAAATCAGAAAGGATGTGGAAATTTGACCTCTGCTTGACAATATTTCAGTAGGAATAAATTTTTTGAAAAATTAATGTTGTAAACTGTATCTCTGCAGTTTTTTCCCACTAGCAAATACAAAATTAATTGTAAAAAAAAAGTCTGTTTCTCACAGATTAGTTTTATTTTTCTTTTAATTTTCCTGAACACTGGGTTTTGAAATAACAGTGAAAATAAACTTATCAGCCATCATTATTTGGTACTGAAGAGCACTTCACACTGAATTAGTAACAATTTCCTAGTGATTTTATAAGATGATCCATCTTTTAAAATGGCAATCTGTATTTTATAAGACGTATGTATCAACTGGAATTATCTGCTATGGTTATGATTATTTCAATATGTAGCTCCCCTTAACAGGCTAAGATAGCATTTAAAAGTAAATATGCCCCTTCTAATCAGATATGTTCTGACACCTAGTCATTCCCTCAAATTTGCATAGATTTCCTATACAAACAGTACCATTGAATATAAATTTCTTAATTTCCCATGAGCAGATATAATATTAAAATACTTTTCCCTCTGGAAAACAGACACCAGCTAAAGTCAGAGTGAGTTTCAATCCTGACTCAGCCACTTAAATTGTTATGTTATTAAACTCCCCAGCCTCAGTTTTCTATAAAATGAAGATGTGTATAATAGTCTACCGAATAGGGTTATCATATGGTTGGAGATGGTTTATGTTGTTAACACACACAGTGTCTACTGCTTAGTCATCACCCATTAAATGGCAACAATATTATTTTCAAATATTTTCCAAAGAAGAGGAAAAAATATTTGAAGATTGCCATCTGTCTGTTCATTTAATGCTGAAAAACACGGCAGTTGAGTACAGTGTCTTTGGTGTCAGTTTCTTCTATTTTCCTATTCTTACTCTGCCTTCTCCTCACTCATAATTCATTCAAACATTTGTTTTTTCTTGGCTCCAACCCCATGCAAAGCCTTGCATTTATCTAAGTGCTTGTAGAGTCTTGGGACATCAGAAATCACAGACAGAAGTGAAAGCAGTGAGGGGTCCCTGGTGTCTCACCATCCTACAGAGAGGCACGCTTGGCAGGACCCAAAGGGCTCCCCTTGGGCTCTCTCTAGGAGAGGGATTCCAGTTTTCTGTGGATGCACAAGCACAAGAATGGATGTGTAAAGGAGATGGTAAATGTTCGGGGGAGAAGAACCAAGTAAACTGAATTTTGGTGCCAACATTCTAGGAGAATGCTGGGAAATAAATGCCAGCTGCCTAGCACCTGGAGAACGTGCGGTGCTCCAGCCTCATGTGGTATTGAGTTTAGGTGCAGCCCCTCCTGCCAGGGGTGCTTAGACAGCCCATAGACAGTCTCCAGTGTGATCCGCCAGACAGCGCTACTAGTCTTCACAATAGAGTGGGTGGCAATATTGTCCTCTTGAGGTCTCTGTTCCCTTGTTCACTACTACTAGTCATTTAGTTTAGTGAGAAGAAATCCTACCATCCTTGAATGTGTATAAGAATGTCCTGTGAAACATACATCCTCCAACAACCTTGGTGGGATAAAAATTATAAAAACCACTGGCCACAAGCCAGCGGTATGAAATTAGTGGTATGCCAATAGTGTCTGTATTAAGGTGAAATTCCCTATGCGATCCACATATTATGGCAAATAAGATTGGACTGTTGAAATCATGGGCAGTTAGCATTATTAGAAGCTGCCCTATTTTCTTGGTAAAGAGCTGTCACAACACAAAAGCTGCGAGACCTTATGCTAGGCTCGGGCTTGGTAAGGACCCTGTAGATAACATTTAAATGTCACAGGTGTCATTGAGATTATATATGAGAAATATATTTTTGAAAGTGAACTCTAAAGGGCTATAAAATATTTATCCATCTTAATAGTACTTCTGCAGATTTTGAAATAGAGACATTAACCCCAGTGTTTGAGTTAATGTTTTCAAGGTCTTGAAAAAGACAAATGTGATTAAAAACAAATAAAAATAATTGTAGGAAATTTAGATTTGTCTCTGTCATAAGTTTTGCTTTAAGCTTTTGCAACAACATAAGTAATAAATATTATTTTGTTTGCTCTATTAGATTGTTTCTGTAATATTGAGTAACATGCACATAAGTAAAAAACAGAACAAAATCCTCACAACCAAAAATATTAACAGTGGCTTTCTCTGGTAGCTGTTACAGGGATTTAATTTACTCCTTTTACATTTTTTTTTAAAAAATTTAAATTTATTTTATTTATTTTTGGCTGCATTGGGTCTCCATTGCTGCATGCAGGCTTTCTGTAGCTGCAGCGAGCGGGGGCTACTCTTTGTTGTGGTGCGTGGGCTTCTCATTGCAGTGGCTTGTCTTGTTGCAGAGCACGGGCTCTAGGATCGCTGGCTTCAGTAATTGTGGCATGCGGGCTCAGTAGTTGTGGCTCGCAGGCTCTAGAGCGCAGGCTCAGTAGTCGTGGTGCATGGGCTTAGTTGCTCTGTGGCATGTGGGATCTTCCCAGACCAGGGATCAAACCCGTGTCCCCTGCATTGGCAGGTGGATTCTTAACCACTGCACCACCAGGGAAGTCCCCCTTTTACATTTTTAATGTTTACCAATTTTCTTTAAGTTCTACTTGTTATTTTTATGATAAGACATCTTTCTAAAATATAATTTTTCCCATAAAAATACTTTTATATTCTCAGATATTCAGACATTAAATGTTGTGATTTTAGATTGTGCAGCCTTTCTGAGACCAAAACACCCCGTATTATAACTTTATGTCTCCATTTCATCCTATTTAAAATGAGTATTTAGTAGTACTTAAATTCTATTTATTGATGCAAAACTTATAATATTATGAAGTTCACATAAATAAATGTCAAATGTTTACAAAAGACCAGCATTACTGTAGCATTTGGTAATAGCATGTCATGACACTTGTGTGTTTACTCTTACATTGTTTAATGAGTTTTTCTTTTTCCTTTTCAAGATATTAGGCTGTAAAGAACTGAAAAGCAATGGAACACAAATAATAGGAAATGAGACACCAACTTTAGAATTTTAAAAGCTTTAACTCATAATTTATCCTTTTAATTCTCTGGCCTTCACTAGATGGCTCAATGACTTTGCTCTCCTAAGTCTGAAATGATAGCTTCTTTGTAAGCTTAGAACTTCTTACCATTCATATTTTTTTCTAAGATGCCTTTATATAATAGTATCATTTCTTATAATGGAAACCTGCAACTATGAGGCAAGGCAACATTGTAATAGAGACAGCTATCATTTGATCCCATTTCAGTGTTCCCAGATGAAAGCTTTCAATCATTGACGCTCTGATTCAAAACTTATTTCATCCAAGTGGGTATTAGGCCTAGAAGATGCTAGAAGATGGTAAGATCATCAAAAGAATTTTCACTCTAAGTGAAGACCCAGCCTGTAACAAAGTCTATCACAATATTCTAGATAAGGAAAATCTGGTCATCCTACTTAAGTATTGTGCTAATTTAGGAATTCTCTAGTTGCAAAACATAGGAAAAAAAAACATTGAAATTAGAGAAGGAATTTCTATATTCAATTCATATTTTTTGTCCCTGTTTTAATTAGTAGTGAGTGTCCTGAGGCAATAAAATTAAGTAATTTAATTTGGCTGTAGTAGTCAGTAACCTATGGGCCACTTGAAGGTGGGATTCTCCCCTTCTGTGGGAGAGGCTGACTAAGGCCCCACTCTTCCCCCTCAAAGCTACCCATATCCTAATTTCTGGAACCTGTGGTTATTACCCTACATGGGATAGGGGTGTTGCAGGTGTAATTAAGGCTCCTGCATGAGTAGCCTGGATTATCCACGTGAGCCCAATGTAATCATGAGTCCTTATAAGAGGGAGGCAAGACAGTCAAAGGAAGGAGGTAATAGTGATGTGATAACAAAAGCTGGAGGAGAAGATGTGATGTGATCCTGGGCCACAAACTAAGGGACGTAGGCAGACTCTAGGAGCTGAAAAAGGTAAGGAAATGGATTCTCCTCTACAGCCTTCTGATTCTAACACCATGACTTTAGCCCCACGACACACATTTCAGGAACTGTAAGAGAATAAATTTGAATTATTTTGAGACACATAGTTTGTGGTAATTTGTTACAGCAGCAGTAGAAAACCAATACATATTTCTTTGGTACCTACTACTTCTAAACCCTAGAAATTAGGGTTCAGTGGCCATGTGTTCATACCTCCTTCCTCACAAGTGGTCTTTCCACCTCCAAGGCTCTGAGAAGACAGAGTCTTTTCTTCTTCCATATTTATAATAAACCCAGCTCAGTGGTGGGCAGAAGATAGCTAATCTATCATATATTATCTATACTCATATTGTAATTAGTAACTAGATAAGCATTAAAATTACTGCACTTTAGGTTTTAACCGAAGTCACAATTTCATTGCATTTAAACATACAAGCATGCATAGAAATTATCTCAGTTTTTTTTTTGTAATAATCTCATTTGTGTAGCACAAAATTTCAAAGTGTTTACAGGGTCTCATTTGCTCCTCAGAATAACTTTTTCGTAGGCTACCCAGGCACTGGTATCCCCACTTAACAGATAAAGAAGCTATGAAGTAAAATGTCAGTTAACCACCTTATACTGAAAACAAGAACCCAAATCCACAGCCTCTGATTAAAAGCTACTCCTCTCTGCATAACCTGATTAAAAATCTACTTCCTTTATCTCACTCTGATATATTTGACTTATATCTTCCTGTTTATTCTCACAATTTACAGCACATAGGAAGCATTTATCAAAAGAATTAGCCTCCCTTGATCACACAGCTAATTATGATTTAACAAAACTGAGTTAAGACTGAACAGCCACCACGTAAGAGAAATCTTATATTCTGGTCTTGGGTTATTTTCAAAGACAAGATATCCCTCAGCAAGAGTCTTCAATAAGGTAAAATGTCACATTGCAGGTAGTGCAAACAATGCATAGCAGTGGCACAAGGTTTCTGAGGTGGTGAAATAAGATTTTTCAGACATAAATCCAGGAAGAGATGGAGTGTCTTAATGAGTAAGCCAAGAAATATTATATAGTTTTAAAAACGCATATTGTAAACTCTAGTCCTGCTGTGATGCACAAAATTAATGGATGAGTGGTTTCAGTACCATTGAAGGGTCTATTCACACTCATGTACACATCCTTATAATAACCTTATCTGTATAACACACTAATTCAAGCTGTAGGACTTGGTTAAATATTCATGGGGGAGATGAAGTATCAACATTGTAAGCAAGGAGAAAGGCCAGGACAGCCAATCATTGAAGGAAAATTTCAGGGTCTTTTCAGAAAATGGGCAATTCAACTTAATTTATATGAAAGATAAGAGAAAGGGAGCAGTTGAAAACAAGATGGTAAAATTAGGTTAGGAGAGGCCTTAAATGCCAGGCTAAGAACTATATACATATTTGGGGACAGTAGACGTTTTTAGTGTGTAGGTCTGACATGAACAAGACCATGATTCAGAAAGATTTTTCTGAATGGAATGTATGTAGGATGACTTAGAAAGGAAAAGATTGGAGAGGGGGAGATACTATAGTAGTTCTGGCAAGATAACATAAGGGTATGATGTTATTTCCATTTCTTATGTTATAAGAAGTAATAATAGCTAACATGAATATAGCACTGATGATTTGCCAAGCAGTTTTCTAAGCAATTACATGAGATAATTCATTTAATTCTCACAATTAATGAGTAGCTATTATTTTTGTCCCCATTTTACAGGTAAGGAAATTAAGGCATATAGAAGTTAATAGATTTGTCCAATGTCACAACTAGTATTTGGTAAGGCTACCAGTTTTGAACAGTGGTAGTCTGACTTTAGAAATCATAACTCTACACAATACTCATAGGTAATAAACTACAATTTTGTAAACACAAATGTAGACCCTTTTGATAACTATTGAGCAAATCATCACATTCTATATATGCATGTGTATTATATACTATATTTATGTTTATTATTGTCCTGAAAGAATGCATCTAGGCTCATTTAGGAATAAGCAAAATACTTTAGAAGCAGTGTTTATGAACTATTGGTCATTGTAATCACTCTTTTACTTCTCCTCACTATTTCAGGGGTATTTATTGAGCACTTACTATGGCCCTGTGCCCTTCACTGAGAGACACAGTTCTCGCTCTCCTGGAGCATGAGCCTTTTTTAGGGTTTAGATTCTCTGTCCCATTACTGTTGGTGGCTTGCTATATCCTTGTAGAACAGTTGTTAACTCCGTGTGTCTGAATGTTCAAGCTGGTATCCTTTTTTTCTATTATATTTAAAACATTAACATACTGTACTATAGACAAGACATGGTCAAGGATAGAAGATGCCAGGTCTCAGCCACCTCAATGTGTCAGTGACGTTCCAAAGCCAGCTGGAACTCTGCCATCTCTTGCTTCTGTCCACCTCACATTTAGAGTGCCCTGACGCTAATGCAGCAGATTCTGTGAAGTACATATAAAGATCACAGACTGTATTCAACCGAAAATTATTATCTATTTATTTATTTTTGCGGTACGCGGGCCTCTCACTGTTGTGGCCTCTCCCATTGCGGAGCACAGGCTCCGGACGCGCAGGCTCAGCGGCCACAGCTCACGGCCCCAGGCGCTCCGCGGCATGTGGGATCTTCCCGGACCGGGGCATGAACCCGTGTACCCTGCATCGGCAGGCGGACTCTCAACGACTGCACCACCAGGGAAGCCCCGAAAATTATTTTTTTAACATTATTTACTGTTATTAACATTATTTAATCCTACATACTGAAAAAACTCTAATTCTTAGCAACATAAGGTAAGGGTTTTTGTGTTAAATGTTTTATGATTTTGAAATTGAACTACATAAAATTGTTTTGTTTTTATATTACTCTTTGGCTACTGTGTACTTTGAACTTTCATTTGATCGGTAATTGTTTCCTTAGAGTTCTTTTTGCTTAAAACTAACATACATTTAGGGACATTGAATGTAGATGACTTAGCATTTTTTGCTTTGAGCATTTTTGCATACATCAGAACCGTATGTTCACTCCATATACTCTCCTCACTTTTAAACCTTTTTGTAATTGAATATCCTTCTTATATCTATAAAGATATTTTTACTTATATATTCTTCGTGTTCATTCTTTCAACTTAGCGCACACAGAAAGTATTTTATGAAAAAGATTATGAAAAATTTAAATGACAAATGCTTCAGAAAATGTTTTGAAGAAACATATAAACATCTGAAGCTCAATTATACACAGATCCAAATCCTGAAGACTTCATTTTTTCATAAATATTTAATACATCACATTGCTAGACCATGCGAATTCAGTAATAGAAGTCTTATAGTTCAAAAGTAGAAAAGAACATTATTCTTGTCAGAGCTAGACAGTCCCTGAGCCTTAATATACAAATAACTTTTCCCAGTGACTTTATAGGCTCCTGGAACTACTCAATTATGAGAGAAACCATGATTATTTTTGTCTTCCAGAATCGCTTCTTCTGGAATAGAAAGTAAGGCATAAATAATTTTCCCTCATTATCTGTCTTTACAGAGTCTTGATTTGCATTTGGCTAGTGCACTGTTTAACAATCTTAATTGGATCATTCTTTTATTAACCTAAAAATAGCTATTGAAACATTATACACAATCATGTTGTACCAGACCAGGCAAGTCATTTGCAAAAGAACAAATCCTTCTATAAGCAATGTCATGTAGTCCAGCATATACTAGGAAAAAAATGACTAGTTTTGAATCACAGTTCTCTAGAGAAAACTATACTTTTTTTTTATAAGTCTAGAAAGGAGAGAAAAAAGAATTTTAGGTATCTGGTACATTAATCTTCAAGAAAATACTGAAATATATATATTTTGCTTTGAGGATGATTTTTACCCTTTGAATATTTCACATCACTTTTTTATATGAGAGGAAAAGGAATTACTTTCATTCAACTCATTACTGCTGACAGCATATTATATGAGAAGACATTATGTCGTGAAACAGCAAAATGTTTCCCATCTCAAAGCAGTTTCAAAGACAGAAGGAAATTACATTTTTTTCAGTTTATATTCTCATTTCTGATCACTAATTTCTGCAATCAGGTATAGGGTGATGAACTGTGGAATTGGGAAATTTCATTTTCCAGAAACCTACTCATAAAAAGCACACAAAAGAAATCCATTAACCTCTCTTTAGAAGTAACAGAAGGAAACTAACTTCTGTCTGAGTGGCAGTTGCATAGGTTCAAGAAGAACAAATGCAAAGGTTTCTTTGCCTAATCATCTATCTACAGGAGTAGAAGTTTTGCTTTTTACAATGTTTTCCACAAGAGTAAACTTTCTATAGGAAATGGCTCACATTGGAAATTCTCAAGTTTGTGTTGGTTTACCATAAAGGACTGAATATTATGAATAATCAGTGTTTGGTTTTATTGTATTGTATCCTAAAATGAGTTTCTCATTAGGCTGTATACTTTCTTATTTACTATTCATTTCTTCAGTCTTCATGACTCCAGTGGGATGTCAACTCTTCCACGCTATTGGTCCTGATTCATCCAGCTTCTTGTAGGAAGTTAGGTATATTACTCTTGTTTCTCTCCCAGCATCTTGTTCTTAATTCTATTATAATTCTCTACCATACTATATTCATTTTCTTATGTCTTAGTATTGAATTCCACAATATAAATTTCTCTAGGCATGGATACTATATTCTATTCATTTATCTCCATATCTAGTGTATTATTTGGGATTTTCCCAAAAGTCAACTCAGAGTCAGGATTCAAGTGCAAGTAGTTTATTTGGGAAGCACAGAGAACTCTGGTTTTAAAAAATTGGGGCAAGCGACTCAGAATAGGGTAAATTATTAAGTGGAGAACTATTAAATGTACCACTATATGTTAAATGTTGGGGGAAACTTGAGAAAATGGTCCAAACCCTGTCCCTCAGAATTCTCTTTCCTGAGGAGGGAGGAAGTTGGATAACTGAACACCAACTGAGAGGAACTGATCCAGGATTGCTAGTCCCTTGGCATTTCCAGATGGCTGCCTTGCAATTGTGGGCACCACAGTTTTTGATTTTTGAAGCAAAAGAGCCCTCAGGCACATATCTTCAGATATAGGCACTTGGAAGCCTACCGGAACACACGAAAAGATTCAAAGGATATGAAATACATAATGGATGTTAGAGTCTGAATTTTGTGCTGTTCACATCCATTAATGCTTCATGTTAAATTCACTCTTTCCTATTATTGCTTCTTCAATATAGTTGCCAGTCACAATTTCAGGGGAGGGAGAGATATAAGAAAAAGAGCGTTAACTGGACAAATTATGGTTTCCATTACTGCAACTGATACTAATCTTCCTCCTTTACCACCCATTCCAGATTCCTCTTACTCTCAGCAGGCACATATGTTCTTGTATGCTTGCCTGGTGTTATAAAGCACACCTCATGCCTGAGGAGTCATGCTATCATGTGATTATATAGGTTCCTGGAACTACTCAATTATGAGAGACCATGATTATTTTTGTCTTCCAGAATTGCTTCTTTTATAATAGAAAGTAAGGCATAAATAATTTTCCCACATTATCTCTCTTTACAGAGTCTTGATTTGCATTTGGTTAGTGCACTGTTTAGCAATCTTAATTGGATCATTCCAATTAAGCAAGGACAGTGCTATCATGTCCTTGTTAGGCTGAAGTTGCTACAGGTGCCCATTTACGATTATTACTAGACATAGAAGCACAAAAATGTTGTCCAAATGAATCTCCTTTCCCACATTATACAGCAGCAATCTTACTTCCTCCTAATAATCAGGGTCGATTTCCTGGTCTGACATAAGAAGTCCTTCTTTGCCTGCTGGTATACTGACCAATCAGGTGTAGCCATAGTTTTCACCTCAGTGCGCTAAATTTAGTGGTGCTGCGATCTCTACTAGACAATTCACCTTCTCTATTTTGTTCTATAATGCCTCCTCTGCTGTGGATGCTCTTTAGTGAATACCAGCGAGAGACAGAGAGATTCACCATCTCTGTGCCTAAGCCTAATCCTGTAGGTACATCCACATGTTTTTCTCTAAGAACAGATTGTTCCATATTTAAATGTTATTTCAGGTCTTTGGCCAGCTAGCTAAACTATTTGCTGCTGCTCAGGATTTAGTGAACATATTCATCTGAGGTCAACTCTCCATCTACACAAATTTATCTGAAGCTCTGCCCATTGAGATGCATTTCTCTGCTCCCTGACATTCAGAGATACAGTTTAGTGGGACTCTCATGCAGCAGCAGTGCATCGTAAGCTTGTGCCAATATATCTACCCAGCCATTATGAATCAAACCTTAGTTTTGCTCTTTTCCAATAGCTGGCCATGGGGAGCCCCTAAGAGACCTTGGTTAGAAGCTGTGGGAGAGGCACCCATGAGACTGGAATAGGGGGTACTGTCACCTGCATTGTAAGTTACTTGTATCCTCTAATCTAATTGGGTCTGATTCATAACATGACATTTCAAATGTGTGATGGATTGCTTTGCATCTGATTACCTCTGTGACTTGGTGGGTTTTTATAATACCTGGCTCAGGATGGGCAGCTCTGGTTACAAAGTCACTTAATGACCCATGCTTAGTTGCCCAGCATGTAGTAGGGCTGAATAGCAAGTCAGGAGCTGCTTTTAAAACAGTGAATACGTCTTTGCTGCAGTTGGCATGTCCTTGCGCTAACCCTCCATGCCCAGGGTCTTTGCTACGACACTTTTATTTGGGCTTGCCAGATATTTTAGCACAGCATTTTAATGTGCCGGATAACTTTAAGTTGACAGCTTTCCAAATCATCTAATAAATGGGGATGGAGCTGTATTTTCAAGTGTAATATGTGCTGTCTTCCAAATATGAAGAAGCCTACCCACTCTGTGCCTTTTTCTTAGTGGCAGGGGATGCAAGCTGCCACAACTTGTTCTTTATCTCGGAGGAGATATCTTGACATACCTCTAATGTCTGGATACTTATAAACTATACTTGTGTGACATATTCTGGACCTTTTTATGATTCTTCTTATACCCTACGATACACATGGTTTTACCAGGGGACTCAGGGCACTTGCCACTTACTTTTTTCTAGGCCAGATGAACATGGTGCCCTCAATATAGTAGATCAGTGTGATATAATGTGAAATGTCCAGATGATCAAGGTCTCTTCTGACTTTGTGACCAAGAGTGAGAGTTAACATTATCCTGTGACAAAACTGAATCTATGCTGCTCTTTATTCCAGGTGAATGTAAATGATTCTGATTCTCCATGACAGGGACTGAAAGAATATATTTGCTACATCAATAGCCAGATACCAACTCCCAGACTTTATATAAAATCTTCTAGTAAAGATACCACATACAATACAATAGTTGTGATTAGGACTATGACTTGAATAATTTATGGTAGTCTGTCATTGTTGTAATCTATGTGACCTTTTTTAGGGACTAGACTAGTAAAATAAACAGAGACGTTAGGTCGAACTATGACCCCTAAATCCTTGTAATTATTAAGAGTGGCACTAATCTTTACCATACTACCCAGAGCATAGCATTACTTCCAATTTACTACATTGGCCAGAGAAAAGAGAGTAGTATGGCTTCCTCTTGGCCATTCTTACCATTATGACTTTAACTCCAGAGGACAAGAAAACACCACATGAATCAAGCCAGCTATGCAGTATATACATAGTGGGGAAGCACTTGGTAGACCTGGAGAACCAATTGACACGCTGTGAGATAGGCTTTGGCCAGGATCCCATTTATCCCCTGGCTTCTATATGTCCCTACTCTTACAGTTGGGCCATAATGGTGTTTTGAGTCTCCAAGTATGATTGTCATCTTAGACTGTGTATTCAAATATCCTAAAAAGTTTAGTATGCTCATTTTCCCATGCACAAATATTCTGATAAATGACTAAAGGTTTCTCGGGGGATTATTGGGGGAAAATACTACTCAGTATACTTGCTATGGCATTTTGGGTTCTTTTGCAAGATGAACTGTCCTCCACTTTAAACAATGAGCTATAGGGGTCATAGGGCTGCTCCATATGTGGAAGCTGGTTTTCCATTGTGGCCACTGATGTTAGCCTTCAGTTCTCTCATTCTTGATCTTTGCTGGTTGCATAAGTCAAGGAAAAGACTTGTCACCTTTTACTCTATCTCACCTCTTGGGACATCATGGTATATTAGCTATTACCATAGATCATTGCAAGTTGGGTTCCCTCAGATGGCATCCACTTTGCTTCTGACAGTTAAATGCTGCTACATGACCCATACGATTCCAGAATTGTATTATCTCCGTTGACCCTAGAGAGACCAATACCATAGAGGTTTACCCTACTGTCATTCCTGACTTATGAAAAAAATAGCCAACTGTGAGCTTTTTAATAATGCTATCATGCTCCACACCATTGTTATTGTTATAGTAAAGTAGGTGCTTCTGGTCACTATTAGGGAATAGAGTTAGCTGGTATGTCATAGGGTCTTCAGGAATAAACCCTTTCACTCTTCCCATTTTGTGCCCTCCTCAGTACTCTATCAAGGCACCCTAGTCAAGCTCTCTTATGATCCATTCCCAGGAAGCTTCTAATGTTTCCCTGTGGTAGAAAGAAGTTAGCCATTGCCCTGTTTTCCTCCTGAAGGAGAAAAAATACTTCCCCTGGGCCATGCTGAAACATGATCCTAGTTATTTGCCTAGAATATATAAGGGGAGATGGGGTCAAATCTCAAAGAGGGCAGTTATAGTTGTTTGAAGCACCTGCCTCCTGTGAGGTCTCTGCATGGTCTCCAGACAAGGCTAATTTTCCATCCTTGAGGGACAGTGAGACACTTCTACCATCCCAGGACATTCAGGGAGTCTGGAGGTTCAAGGTTGTTAAGCACATTCACACAGATGATCTTATCTAAATTGCAAGGTCCCAGGACTTCTGTATCATAGTCCTTACTTTAGCAACAAAGGCTCCTGGGAGTAGGAAAGAAAAAAAAGCAAAACAAACACTGCAATTTTGCTTCACTCACAATCTGATCCTGGGCCTTGTTTTCAGCCCTGTAGTCCACCAGCTACAGGCAATGAGGGCCTTTGGCTCTGACATAAAGAACTTCTGGCTCTTAAATTGTGACCTGAGTTGGTGGTTGGCTAAACTAAATCTGTCCTTTCCTTTCTTTACTGTATCATTGGAACTTAATGAGAGACAACCGACTCCATAATGCTGGAAATTCTCTTTATTATCATATGGTCAAAAGTCTTGAAAAATTACATAATCTATGCATCCTCCTTTATCTCTATCTTACCCCAGTTCACTGCAGATGAGGCTTAAAAATTGTGATACTATAGCATTCCAGGGGTTATATTCCCTGGAGTGGGCTTCTTGTCATTTGACTACAGTGATTCAGGAACTGCATTTGGGAACCACTTCCGATAAACTGTCCTAGTATGGGGTCTTTCAATAGCAGATTCAAAGACAAGAATTTGAGGTCAGATAATTACTTGGAAGTGCAGAGAACTTAATACTTGGAAGTGGGGGACTTAATACAGGAAAGGGAAACTTGTCAATAGTGGTGAAGTATCAAATGTTCATCAGAGCTCTTAAGTGTTGGTCTAGAGCATCATACAATTCTGCAGAAAGATGGAAACCATATATATAAAAATTGTCCTACCCAAAGAATAAAGGAATTAGACAGTTCCTGTACCAATTCCTGAGAGTCACTCATTGAGAGCTGCTGGTAGTGGTGATGATGATGGGTCCTAATCATGGTATTATATCTTTCAGCAGTTTCAAGGGAAAACAAAAACAAAACAAAACAAAACAAACCTCTTAGGCACAAAGATAAGCATGTTGGCACTTAATGCATTTGAAAGAGGGGTAATGAGTAAGGCATAGAGAGCATCTACTATAAATTGCGTGTGGAATATTTTAAGTGCAGAAAAATACATTGCTACTATTATTAACAATTGTGGGGCACTGGGCTCCTTGGATGTTAATTTTCATAGGAAGGCAATTAAATATTTCTAAAGACATTTTATTCAAATGTAAACATTATCAAAGTACAAAGAGTTTAACATTGAATACATACAACATGTAATGCAAAAATATAGCTTCCAGAATGATAGCATGGGTTTTGACACATGGAATCCAAGACATTCAATGTCTGAGAATTGGCATGAATAAAGGCAGGAGCACGAGAAAAGCTAAGCACATTTGGTGAAATGTTCACCAAAAGTTTGGCAGGTGATTGTTTAGAGCCCTGGGAATTTGCACTTGTGACACTGGAAATGAAGGGTCACAGAAAGGTTTTGAGCTAATATATGAAACTACTTAATGAACTCATGGGAGAATACAACCCTTAAAATCTCAAGGATCATGGCAGAATGCAGACATACAAAAGTGTAAACTTCGTTAAATTGCAGAAAGTCACATATTATTTATCAATAATAAAAATATAACCATAATTAAATATAATCAATACAAATATTATATATAAATTCTAGATTTCTTATCTTTAATAGTAATTTTATCTGTAGTGAATATTAAACTGTGCTTCATCTGACACATCTGAAGAATGCTGCTTCTTCCAGAAACTATGAAGCTGTGGCTGGCTAACTTGCTACCTAGGGAGTAGGGTAAAATCTCAGAGCCTCATAATTTGAGGCAAAGGGCATGCAAAGCTCAAATATATAAAGATTTATGCCCTGAATCTGGGAAGATTTTAAATCACTCATGTTCACTTAGAGTAGGGCAAAGGAAATAACAATTCTATTTGTAAGGAAGTAGTACTTGGAGATGGCTATTGGATGAATAACAACAAGAAAACACACATACACTCAGATAATTTTCTGTAAGTCTAATAAATACCTTGTAAGATCATTTTGATTATTAGATGTGTATTTAATAATTCCAGCTATTTAATAGATATTTAATGAGTGTACAACTCCTTTTATAAAAGTAGATTATGGCATGATTATTTGCTTTTCAAAGTAATTTAAAATTTTTCATATTACTTAATATATTTGTAAAGTCCAAATGTAAAATATAAATTAAATATCCACTTTTGTTTCACAATGAGTAAACAAATGCAAGGTTTTTTTAATCTCCTTCTTTCAAAATCATACTGAATGAGAGAAGAAACATAAGAATTAAATAAATCTTTACCAATATTGGAAAATTAGAAGGAAGCCATTAGCTGATGAAAAAGAAGAAGAATTTCTGAGAATGTAAATAATAATTAGAGTAGGTTAGATTGACAATCAATTCTAATGGAACTAAGACACTTGCAAGATTGGATTGAGAGTATCATTTTTAATTATATGGAATTATGTGGAATAGAAAGTTCAGAGCCATTCTTATGTATAGATGAAAATTTGCCATGAAATTTGTTTTGGTACTTGGAACAAAATTAATGTACATTTCTAATTCATACCCATGCAAAACAACAAATTCTAGGTAAATCTAAGATTTCAATGAAAAATATCCTAATGACATAAATAGCAATACAATAAAAAAGATGACTTCATTCTTTGTGTGGTAAAAGTTTTTCAAAAGAAAAAATAGATCTGTGTCTTTAAAAAATATACTTTGTATGTGGAGGGCCTTCCAAAAAGGGGAAAAGAGACCTCTTAAGAAAAACTTAGCTGAATGAAAACAAAGTCTTGTGCATGTCAAAATTCATCATAATCAATGTCCAGATAAAGCCATAGAATGAAAGAACATTTGAAACTCCCACAAATCAACTTGAAAAGGACAAATGACTTAAGAGATAAATTTGCAAAGGAATGAAAAAGTAATTACAAAGGACATTGAAAATAGAAAAAAGATTCTTAAATATGTTGGCAATAAAAAATGATAAAACAAAACTGGGATCACTTTTGAACTAATTAGTTAGGCCAAAATATGCAAAATTGACAGTACCGAGTCTTAACAATGGGAAAAGTCGATTTTTTCATTTAATATTTGTGGAAGAATGATTGTTATAACCCTTTTTGAGGGCAATTTGGCAGAACATATAAACTGTGAAAATTTGTCTCCATGTCACCACAATGATTCCATGTTAAGAATCTGTCCTAAAGATTTTATGATTCAGACACATGCAAAAAAATTTCTCTATAAGAATATTCATTACAGCTCTGCTAATAATAGCAAACGATTAGAAACTAGGTATTCAATAAAGAGGAGGGGTTAATTAGATAATACATTTGTACATGGACTATTTTGTAACTAATAGATTAGCCAAGCCCATCAGACTGCTGGATGTTTGGATGAGACCTGCTGAGACCAGGAAAGTCTGCCAGCAAGCCTAGCCTAGGCTGACAACTCTTAAACTGAGAGGGTAAACACCTGTTTATTTTGTATGCCACTAAGGAATGATTTTTGTTTTTTATGCAGCATTATTGTGGCAAGAATTACTGATAACACATATAACTGACAAAATTAGTAATCAGAGATTTTGGAGAAGTTTTATATATCTATTACAAAGAAAAAAGTATAACAACCCAAAAGAGGTCAGTCTAATGACCAGTAAACCAGAAAGGATGTGTAATATTATTAGCAATCAGGGGAATGCAGATTAAAATTACAAGGAGATACTCTTATGCATCTACCAGGTTGGCAAAAATTTTTAAATCTGACACTATTGTGTATTAGCAAGAAAGTTCCAAGCAATGAGAACTTTCTTTACTATTGGTGAATATGTAAATTACAACTTTGATAAAGAATTATCTTTTATTACCTAATAAATTTGAAAATTCATAGACCTAATATTTAATCAATTTCATTTCTAAGTATATTCCCTAGAGAAGCTCTTGTACATATACAGAAGGAAACATATAGAAGAATGTTCATAGTAACGCTGTTCATAATAACAAACACTGGAATCCAGCAAAAGACCTGTTGGTAATATATTAGATTAATACCTTGTAGTTTATCTATTTATCAGAATACTATACAACAGTGAAAATGACCAATCTACAGAAATATGAGTCATCTCACTTAAATCTCACAAAGAAAATGTTGAGTGCAAAAGCAGTCACAGAAAAATTTAAAAAGTGTGTGTCAATTTAAATAAAATTTTAAAGTATGAAAATTTAATGTACTTGATGGATTCATACATAGGTTTAAAAACTATAAGCAAAAAGAATAAGAATGTTCATCTAAAAAGTCACAATAATGGCAGTAGGTAGGAAAATGCTGTAGAACAGGCCATGTTGAGTGGTTCTAAGTCATGCAATGCTGATTTCTTAACCTGAGTTATATATGATTTGTAGAACCAAAAGGAAAAAAAAAGAGGTAGTCATTGACATTCTTCTACTAGATAGAATCAGAGAGAAAAATTGCATTTCAGGAAAGGGATAAAGCTATAGCTATTATATAATATAAATATATAGATATTTTATATCGATCTAGTTTATATTAATATATATTTATACTTATATACACATATATATTTATATATAGTTATAATGTAGCAATTATAGTGGAAAGTTTTTATCATGGAAAGTATCTTATTTATTCCACATCTCATTTGTATCCCTAAATGGAAATATACATGTGTGCATGTGTGTATATACATATATATGCATGTGTCCATGCATGAATGTATGTATATGTGTATAAATGTCATTTTATGACTCATTATTATTTTAAACAGGTCAATCAACACATTCAAACCCCTAGCTCATATCTTGATAATATCTATATTATTTCATAAAATGGACATGTATTTTCCTTAAAGGAAAAAGATATGCCATTAGCTACCTTGACAACATAATGATGGCACGATCAAAATTTTCCAGGTAAAAGTAATAAAACCCTAAATGTTCAGTTATTTATTTTAGATTAAAACAAGGAGTATACTGATAAAAGAAGAAAGATCTCAGGAAAGAATACAATGCTACAAAAGAACAAAAATAAATAGAACCTCTTAATAGGGTGATATACATTTCTCTTTTCCAGTTCAGAAAATGTATTACTGTGAACACTTATCTGAAAAAATAATTCTTATCTATAGTGTACTTGAAATAAGGTTTTAAATGCATACAGATTTCCTTCTAGTAAGTACTTTTCTCTGATAAGACAATAAAGAAATCATTGTGATTCCTATTTGAAGTTGATTAAATATATACATGAGACATTTTTCAAGCAATAAAATTCTATATACTGCATTTGTAGATGATATACTTATCACTGGATACTACTTAAAGGATCACATTGATGTCTAGGAAATTTATTCATTCATTAAAGCATGAAGTAGAAAATCAAAGCTTGGGAACTAGTCTAAAGTAACCACGGTGATATGTGACAATAAGTGTAATGACATATGATGACAAATGTGGCACTTAAAATGTGGATTTATCTCTTTTTTTTTTTTAAGATGTTGGGGGGTAGGAGTTTATTAATTAATTAATTTATTTTTTTTGGCTGTGTTGGGTCTTCGTTTCTGTGCGAGGGCTTTCTCTTGTTGTGGCAAGTGGGGGCCACTCTTCATTGCGGTGGGCGGGCCTTTCACTATCGCAGCCTCTCGTTGCGCAGCACAGGCTCCAGATGCGCAGGCTCAGTAGTTGCGGCTCATGGGCCTAGTTGCTCCGCGGCATGTGGGATCCTCTCAGACCAGGGCTCAAACCCATGTCCCCTGCATTAGCAGGCAGATTCTCAACCACTGCACCACCAAGGAAGCCCTTATCTTTATTTTTGACTGACCTGTTCCATGTTTATTTTGAGCTCATAGAGTCTTGCCATTTCAGGTCTGCCAAAGCTTGCTTTTGTTCCTCAATTAACAGATGCACAGCTGATAATTGATAATGCCTTTCATTTTTCCTTGAATTGGTTCCTTCTTTATGTCAGTAAGAGAAGTCAATATGTGCCTGTAGAAAATACCTTTAACAAGTTTCTACCAAAGAAAGATTCCTGAAGATAGAAAGGGAAGGTAGTGTAATATAATCTTGATTTCTACAAAAACTTACTTATTGGTTAAAATTACTTCAAATTTGAAGATTGAAATAATATAACCTGCAATGATAACAACATTAATTGGCATTTCCTTTAGCTGCCTTAAGTAAATAATAGGTTTTTCAGAGAGAATGCATGGAAATAATTTCAAGGAAATATATTTTTGGAATGTCTCCACTTAAACTGAGTTCTAAGCTACATCCTATGGCTTACAATTTTTGTAATCTTTCTAAGCTTTGGTTTCCTCATCTGTAAAGAGGGCGAATATACTCTTTTTCATACATACATATATTACATATACTATTTTCCATGAAGATCTAGGTATTAAATGAGATAATTGAATAAAAGTATGTAGTGTGGTTTCAGGCCAGTAGCAAATAATCAAAGAGTTCTACCCAATTACATTAGCTCGGAAGTGGCAAAGTAGATGAATGCCTTCTTGATTGCCTTCGAAAACTGTCATTTGTTTTTCACATTTTTAATCTTGGAAATTCTTTTCAGCTTCAGTGTATTGGCAGTGCTATAAATTAGGAGTGCATTCACCACATTTAATGTTGCCAATTATATTTCAGTAACAGAAGATTCCTTTTAATCCAAACAGTTTTCCTTTTAACTACATACAATGGCACAATAATAATTGATCAAATTGAATTTCTATTAAACCAAGTTTTCAACATTGAAGTGACCATCAAAATTGTATCTAGGATTTTTCTAGAATTTCATAAATTTCTAAAAATAAAATAATGGTCATGTCCTTGGAAATCTAAAAGGATATTAAAAGAAGTCTTATTTTTCCTTCTACTTCTCTTGTCCTTCTAACAGCTTCCAAAAAGTGTTGAAACAACAGGGTTAATGTTTGAAAAAAATAAACATCCCTACTTCACATCAAAATCCAAAATAAGTTAATCCTCAAAGGAAATAATTTTTTTAACATATTTAAGAAATAGAAGAAAATACTGGCAAATAATTATATGATTTATGGTTGCGACAGTCCTTTCTTAGTGCCGTGGCTACTCTGCAGAAACAGAATGGACCCTCCACCATGATTTAGTTCAGATGTCAGGACAGATGATGCCACACACATACCAAGAGGTTATGAAAACGCTTATTACTTACACAATGAGGATTTGGGGAAGGGTGGGGCAAGCTTCCCAAGCTGGTCTGAAAATAACTCAAGAGAGTAAGGAAAGGAGAGTGACTTGGGGTTTTGATTGTGGTTAGGAGTAGCCTTTAGATGAGGTTTCCCATGTGCAAGGAGGGGTTTGCTTGGTCTGAGTCTGCCCTGCCTGACACCAAAAGAGGGAGAACCCAGGCTGTCTTATCAGCTTGCTCAGATGTGGAGCAGAAAGAGAGAAGTGAGATCTGAAGCTTGAAAGTTGTCAGAAGTCAAACACCGAAAAGTGGAGAATTTTTATTACATTAAGTGTTCATTCAAACATAGATGTCACAGGGAGGAAATCATTGATACATGCTTTTACAATATTCAACAACCATCAAAACCCTCCATAATTAAAATGAATGATATTAAAGTATAGGCATATTTTCATTGTTTATAGAAATGTTAATAACTACAAAAATTCCTGAAAAATGAATATGATAAAGATGAAAATTACTAAGGAAAAATAGTCAAAGACCATATACAGCTAATTTACAAAAGAAGAAAGGCAAATGGCTAAACACTTATGAAAAATAAACATCTTCAAAGCATCAAAGAAATATTTTTTAAAGACTACAAATAAAATATGATATTTTTCTTCTGGCAAATGGCACAGGTTAACAAAAAAAAAAAAATTAGATTAGCTGGTCATTCTGAGAAATGGCACTTTTGTGAACCATTGATGGAAATTGTGATGGAACGGTGTTGGAATTATGTCAAAATCTTTAAAAGTGTGGAAATTCTTTGATCTGGCAATTCCATTAAATAAAATAAAATAAAAAATTTTATTCAGGGAAATAAAGTAGATATGCATAATTATTTACCTTGAATAATGACCACATAGAGTATAAATAATAAAAACAAAATCCAGGAACAATAGAAACAATTTCATGTCCAGCATTTCACAAATGATTACATATAAATTATGTTACTTTTACATAATGTACATCTATGTAGTCATTAAAGTGATATTTTGAAAATGTATTAACTTATATAAATAATAATGATTAAATACAAAAATGTTATAAAACATGATATATACATATATGGTGTGTATATGTGTATATACATACGCATATATGTACCTCTCTCCAAACTTATAGATCTACTTGATATCTCCATTTGAATATCTAACAAACACCTTTTGAATGTGGTGCTTTAAACAAAGAAACTTTTGGACAGAGTTCTCCCCCTCCTAACATTTTCTTCATTTTACCCTTTATCTGAAAATAGCACCACCATCTACTTACCCTTGGTGGTGTTCTAGATTCCGTACTCTTCTTAAGCTCCTCACATCATCCATCCTATCTCTAAAAATATATTTTTTACCTCCTTTTCTTCATTTTAACCAATATTCTCCCAGTTCAAGCCACCTTCTTTCATCTGGACTAAAGAGCCCACACTTCAACTCAGCCTCTGCTCCTCTCCCAGCCCACCACATTCCATTCTCCACCCAGAAGTTACTTGTTTTCAAAGAAAATCATACATAGCACTCTTCTGCTTAATAGTTATTTAATTAGCTTTTATTTAAGTTAAAAAATTGTTGAGGTTGGATTTTATTTCAACTTGAATGAAAAGTAAACAATATGATCCAGCAATCCCACTTCTTGGTATATATCCAAAACAATAGAAATCAGGATTTCCAGTTCTCCAACAGAACTCCCATGTTTATTGTAGCACTATCACAGTAGCCAAGATATGAAAACAACCTAAATGTCCATCAACAGAAGAATAGCTAAATAAAATTTTGTATACACTTACAATGAAATATTATTTATCCATAAAAAGAAGGAAATCCTGCCACATACAACGACATGGGTAAACCTGGCGGACATTATGCTGAGTGAAATAAGCCAGACACAGAAAACAAATACTGCATGATTCCAGTTATCTAAAATAGTCAAATTCATAGAAACAGAATAGAATGGTGCTTGCCAGGTGCTGGGCACAGAAGGAAATGGAGAATTGCTGGCTGTTCAATGGCTATAAAGTTTTAGTGATGCAAAATGAATAAGTTCTAGAGATCTACTGTACAACATTGCACAGTATTGTACACTTGAAATTTTGTTAAGAGGATAGGGCCCATGTTAAGCATTCTTTCCACAATTAAAAAAATTAATAAAATGAAATCCAAACTTCTAACCATGACTTACACAATCTGGCACAACTGCTTTTCCGTTTTCACCTCATTATCAAACTCCCCCTTGCTCAATATTTCCCACAACTTCTGACATTTCTTTTCTTTTTCTTTTCCATTATATTGAAGTTTATTCCCCCCGTTAGGTGGTTTGCATTTTTTTAATGCTGCCTAGAAACTTTCTCCCATGGATGGCTCCATCTCATTACTCAGTCTCTATTTCAAACATCAGATCCTCCTCTCCTGACCATTCAACTGAATTATACATCCTTCAGCCTTCCCCTGCCACAATTCATGTTATCCTACTGTGTTTTTTCTTGCCAGTACATTATAATTATCAGACTTCTTGTTGTTCTTCATTTATTTTTAGTTTCCTTCCTACCACAATGTAGGCTTCAAAAGCGGAAGGTTGACTGTCTAGAATAGTTTTTGCACACATCAGGTGCTCTGTAAATAGCTGCTGATTAAATGAATATATAAAGAGCAGAAGTATTGAACAACAGTATATTTTCAGAACCATGCGTGGATAGTGAAAGGATAAATAATTTCCCTTCATCCTCTCCTGAATCTTCAAGATTTCCCACATAATGATGTGTCATATTTATATAAACTATAAAAAGTGAGTAATTTAAAACCTTTAAAATGCCATAATTTATTCTCCTACCTTAAAATCCTGTATACTAAATTTAATTTAATTTCTCTTGCTTTGTCAGTACTTTGTAGTGTCTTAACAAAAGAAAATAGCAATTTGATGTACTTGATGACTTCTAAGACATTTTCCATTTTCCAGATACTAGGGTCAAACTCTGTGGGAGGTGGTAAATCTAGAAGGTGAAAAAGGCAAAATCAATCTGCAAAAATCATATAATCTGGATTCGTCTTTTAAAAGTTCCTATTATAAATGTGGTTGCTGTGATTTCTCTCTTAATTCTTGTTCTTAAGAATTAAAGGAAAAAACAAATCATTTGAGCATTCCCATTTGTTTGTTTCAAATAATCACAAATTGATTTTACAGGAAAAATAAAGTAGTGATAATAATACAAAAATATTATTAAAATGAAATTAAAACACTTTTTCTTTTCTTGGATCTGGGAATTGTGCATTTTGCTTTACACTGCATATTTTCCAACTTTCATGAAGAGAAATAAAATTAATGGGAAAAAGTTGTAATAGCAGAGCCCAAGCTAAAGTCTGTAGAAATCATTATTGGTGTTCTCATTATTGACACATGCCATATTCCTTATCCAAATGTGTAATTTTATTAAGATTTTTCTATATAATGAACCATTAATTTCATAGAAACACAAATTGAGTCCCTAAAGGCCATAAATATCAAAAAAGTGAGTCATTTTCCATGCTTAACAGCTATTTGAGAAATGAAGATTTCAGAAATAATCTAGGTAAAATATATTGCTATGTTTCTGGTTATTTTTGGTCAGTAAAATGGATTTTTCTGGTATGGAAAACTACAGCCTTACATCTTGTTCAGACAAAATGTCCACATCCACAGGAAGATAAAATAATTTAAAAATAAGAAGCATTGTATTCTTATAAAATCTTGTTATTCACAGGAATACTTACACTCTTGGTTATCAATTACCTTGCTTCTCATTTGAATATTTGTTGATTTGGTCTAATAGTTGCATAACTTCCTATTTATGCTATATAATATGGAACAGAAGATTAATAAAAATCTATAATGTATATAGCAGAGGAAAGAATAAAAAATGCATCTCAGCAAGATTGTTCATGGATGTCAAAACAAATCATCAAGAGTACAGAAGGCTCTCTTTCAATTATATTTTGAGTGAGGGTATGAGAATGGAGAATTAGTTTCCTCTCTTTTATTGCTTAAACTATAAAACTATGAAGCATTAAATGTCTTCTGGGATCTCACCCAATTTTTGGAAAAATAAGGCTTGATTCTGTGGAATTTGATGCATTTCTTTCCAGGGTATAAGCTCATCCAGAGTTAGTGTGCTAAATAAATGCTGGAAACAGGGTAAAAGAGAAAGAGGAGAAAAAGCCAATAAAATAATGATGAAAAGACAAGGCACAAGTGCCATACACATTAATAACACTCATTTTAAAGGGTAATACTTAAATAAGCATGAAAAGTGAACCACTGGAAAATTGAGATTAAAATTAAATCACATGCTTGTTCAATAATTATTTGACTAGAAGCTAAACACATTCATTAGCAGATGCAAATGATTCTTTTAATTAGACATCAACAAATGAGGTTCAAATAGCAGAAGCCATGCTATTTGGTCTTGATAGATTTTCATTATAGAGCTTCAATATCTCCACAATATTTCCCTGAGTTTCCTCTACAGTCATTCACAAAGAATATGTGTTTAAAACTGTTTTAATATCTTAATATATCTATAAATGTGTTTAATGTCTACCAAAATCAAGGTCAAAAGAAAAGTTCGTTCCTCTGTATTTCTAATTGGTATTCCATTGTGCAGATATAGACATACCAGAGTTTGTTGATCCATTCACCCATCAAAAAATATTTGGGTTGTTTCCCGTTCTTGGCAGTTATAAATAGATCTACAATAAATATTCATGGACAGGTCTTTCTGGGATTGCTGGACCATATGGAAAGTATATGTTTAACTGTGTAAGAAATTGCCAACCCTTTTTCCAGAATACCTGGACGATTTTGCACTCCCACCAGCAATGTCCAAGAGTTCTAGCTGCTGCTACAAATCCTAGCCACCACTTGGTATTATCATTGCTGATACTCCAAATTTGCTTCTGGTATCATTTCCCTCTGTTTGAAAAACTTCCTTTAGTAGTTCTTTTAGAGAAAATCAAATACCAAGAAATTCTCTCAGTTTTTCTTCATGAAAATGCCTTAATTTCACCTTTATCCTTGAAGGATAGTTTCTCTGAATATAGAATTCTAATTCGATGCTAGCACTTGAAACATATATTATTTGACGTAAAGAATCCTTAAAGGAAGATGGAAATATAATTGTATAATATTAGGCAGTTGTGATTTAATTATTGAAATGGAACTTCAAAGCCTTAATCAGAAAATAAGATATTATAGAATAAAAGGTTGGGGACAAGTTATTTCATACATAATTTTCAGCATTCAGTAAAAATTCTCTTCAATAAAAAAGAATAGCCAAGAGAAAAACCAGATCTTTTTAAAAGACCCACAGTTTATCTGGATATTAAAATTTCCAGACATTGAAATAGCTGGGAATAGTATATTCAAGAAAATATATGACAAAATGAAATCTAAAACAGAAATGCACAGAAATAGAGCAGATTCAACAACAAATGAAGAATTCAACAAATAGATTAAAGCAGACTAGACTCAACAAGTAAGAGTATAAGTGAGTTTCATGTTGGATCAGAATACATACAGACTAAAAGATATATTAAGAAGCAAACTAAGAAAATAAGAGATCCATGAGTCACAAAGTAAAAAGTCTAAGAAACGTGATTGGATCCCCAGAAAGCAACCTAGCCAAAGAATTACAAGTTTAGAGAACCAATATTTTATAATATGCTGAAAGCAAACTTGTTGAAACTTTTCCCCGAAAGGAGATGTTATCTTTATTATACTGTTGCAAATCAATATGGGTATACTGGAGCTTTCTCAAAAAACTAAAATTAGAACTACCATATGACCCAATAATTCCACTCCTGGATATATATCTGAAGAAAATGAAAACACTAATTTGAAAAGATACATGTACCCCAATGTTCATAGCAACATTATTTACAATAGCCAAGATATGGAAGCAACCCAAATGTCCATCAACAGATAAATAGATAAAAAAGACCTGGCATACACACACACATGCACACACACACACACACACACAATGGAATACTATGCCATTTAAAAAGAATGAAATTTTACCATTTGCAACAACATGGATGGGTCTGGAGGGTATTATGCTTAGTGAAATAAGTCAGAGAAAGACAAAAAATCTATGGTATAATCACTTATATGTGGAATCTAAAAAATAAAACAAACTAGTGAAAATAACAAAACCATAAGCAGACTCACAGGTATAGAGAAAAAATAAGTGGTTACCAGTGGGTAGAGGGAAGGGAGAAGGGACAAGATAGTGGCCATGAAGCAAGTTACAAAGCAATCATTTTCATCATTCCTCAGGAAATGCAAAATGAAATGATGATATATCACTACACAGTCTCCAGAATGGCTAAAATTAAAATGAAAAAAATAGGTTTTATAGGTGAATTGCAAAGCAAATCTTATCTCAAAGTGCTAGTGGGGATATAATTTGATACAAGTTGGACTCTCTATTTGACATCATCTACAAAACTTAGCGTATGCATACCAACATTTCTACCCCTAAGATATTTTCCCAAAAGAAATATGTCTGTACCTGCACCAGTAGATACGTACAGGAATGTTTGTAGCCACATTATTTGTAGTATCACATTATTTGTAGTATTCAAACACTGGAAAAATCTAAATGTCTATCAATAATACTAAGGATAAATAAACTGCATATTTATGCAATAGAATACTGTACTGTAAAAAATGAACTAGTGCTACATGCAACTACATGGAAAGAATTTTGTTCCATTTAAAATATTTATTCTCTCTTTGCTTAGAAAAAGGACATAGTAAATTTGACATTTGCTTTTGATTATCATATACTTCACATCACGCATGTTAGAGATCAGTTAGGACATTATTGCAATGAATCCTTCACAATTCACAATCCCCAGAATCAGCATTTCCACACAGCTCTTATTTCAGGATTTTTAGACATGACTTGGAAGATGTATTTCAAGTCATTCTTGGGGGGAAATCCTTAAATGACTTTATCCCTTAAGGAAGAATATCCCCGACGCTATATCCTAGAGGTGACAGACAAACGGGTAAAGAAACTTTATTTCTGTTACTTGTCTCTTGTTTTTGAGCTCTTGAAACTCTGTTTTTATAAGAAAGAGTTTGAAATTATTATTCTGTTTTGTTTATTCATTTATGCAATTTCATTTATTTACTGCTACTTTTATTTTAAAAAATTAGTAATACAAGAATATGGGTTTTGTTGTGTGTACTTTTAAGTTATAGAATACTAAATTATACAGTATTATAGGTGTACTTAATAACTCCAATTACAGGAAATGACCTGTGCTTATTCACTGTATTTCTTACTATGTTTCTTACTGTGATCATAGCATGTAAGTTGCTAATATGTTCTACTGAAAACACTGGATTACTTAAGATTGCCTGGTTAGTGTCTCAGGTAGAATGGCAAAACATTTTTACATATTACTCCTACATACAATTTTAGAATATCTTTTTCAAAGCAGAGTTTGAACTATAAAATTAGATTATTTTATTCCAAACTAAGAGTGTGTTAACAAAAACATTTTGATTAAACAAATATAATGGAAATATTAATTGCGGGTTTGAAATGATTGACCAAAGATCAAAGTATAACTTCCTGCTTTAACGACTAAAATAAAAAGGAACACTAGTTGTAGGTAGAGTGGAAAATAAAATGCAAGCAAATCAACTTGGTAAGAGTTAGTGTTAGCTTTCTCAAAGTAAATCTATGAGATGAGGTATGTATTGTATTCCTCATTCTCTTAAAGATTCATTTAAAATAATTATATCGATACTTAATTTGGGAGTTCACAGGAAGATAAACTATAGTGAACTCAGATAATTAAATTTAGCAAGGATCAGATTTAAAAAAATAACCACAATGGTGGACATGCACACAACATGTAGACAAATATATGTATATATAATATATAGATATAAATACTGATTGAGATATATAGACATACCATTGTACGTATGTAAATGTGTAACTATCCATCTACATATCTTCTTGTTGTTGCATCTGAGATGGTAGAATCATTGTTTTGTCTAAAGGACGTCACATATTTGATAAAAATAAATAGACCCTCTGAAAGAAATAATATTTGAGCATGTTTTCCATAATAATTTTTACTAGGTGTAATGAATCCCTCCTTATCTCTTCTTGAGATTAAGATTCTTAAGTAAACTTTCATCAGCAAAAGGGGATCACAAACAGCTGATACTAATAATTGCTAATATTTATTGGGGTCTTGCTATTCATCTTTGTCTCTGCTCCTAAGGCTCCTTCCATAAGACTTCAACTGAACTACTGTATTAACTTCTCCCAAAATGTGGAATAGTTGCTAATTTATTTACTCAATTGCTATTTATTGAATGTCAATTATATGCCATGCACAATTAGTCTAGACTCTGGGGATATATCAATGAACCAAACAAACAAGATCCCAGCCTATATGAAGCTTGCATTCTTGTTGGGAGTGGGACAGATTCAGATAGTGATGAGTGCAATCAGCGGGGAGAAAGAAAAATTGTAAAAGAAAAAGATTAATCTTACTAGCTTATCTATTAAGAAGAAAAATCTCCTCTTTTTCATTCATAGAGTAACATACATACATACATACATAGCAAAAATATAGAATTTTTATTAAAGACATGGTACTTCAAGAAATCTGAGTAATTATAATTCATTCAGTTTAGTGTAGAACCCTTAAAAAGACACTGAGCATGTAAACAAATTTAAAACGCAGTTCCCTTGACCTTAAGGAGCTTCTGTCCATGTTGTATGGCATCATTTAATAATCTCAGGAGTCCAGCCTTTCCGTTGCTTTGAGGTATACAAACTGAGAAGCAAATACAGTGATGACCACCCACCATCGGCACCCAGGGTGGGCCACTGGCTCAAAACAAATGCTTCATTTGTATGACTTTAGACATTTGAGAAACGTTTATTCTGACCAAAAAGATTTTTTCCTTTTTACAGCTTTGGATGGGTATCCCAATTGAAACTGATTTTCAGTAGCATTTGACTTTCAGCTAAATAAAATGAGTTCTGCAAAATATGAAGAATAACAGTCATTTTGACTGAAGCCAGTTGTGGTAGGAAATCAGAAACCCTGGAGGTCTTTCAGTTTGCTTGTTATCAAAGTAGCTGTTGAGGACTGATACTTAAAGATCTCTATCTAAAACAGATGTAACTTTACTAAGTCTTCATGTGGAAAGCTTTGTCTAAAAAGAGTTCATTATAAAATCTAGCCATAATCACTTTTATTTTGTTATATACCCCAGAATGCCTCAGAAAAATTTTTTCCATAAAGAAACTGTTACAGGCCCATTAAGCCATACATGAAGTGTATCATAAAAGTCAGCTATGAGAAGTGACTTTAATTAGTTTACCACCAAAAAAAATTCCTATTTGGTCATTCTTACCCTGCATTCAAATCATTCTACCAGAAAACATGAAAAAAAATATATGCTTCTTTTTACTTCATGCAGAAGTTTTTGCCTTCATTGCGAATTCATCTTAAAGTATAATTTTGAGTCACTTTTTAGTTGATTTTCAAATTCTGTGAGTTACTCCTGAGTGGGAGTAATGAAATCAAAAGAACACTAGTAGTATCAAGTATCCTCCTATTTTGCATGCTGGGATTCAGGAGTGTTCACTCTGGGAGCATTTGACTAAAAACTAAATCTTTTGAGAAATCGACTTCTCAGCATCGGCTAGCTGAATAGTAAATGCTTCCATGTGTGATAAAAGCGAAGACTTATTTTTCCCCCCAGCTGATTAGGAAAAGCAAGTCCTTCTTACACTTACAATTTTAGTGGAAAGATTGAAAGCATCAATAGTTCTGTCAGAAAGACCATAGGGGAAAACATGAGAAAATAGAGAAGATTAAATTACTTGAAGCTCGGATCCAGTTGATTTATAGAGGAAAGTCACATTTTCTCTCATTCTCCCACATTCTTCTCACAGTGCTAGAGCATGTTCTGGAAATCATGGTTTCACTATGTGGCTATAAAATCTGTAAATAAGACACTGAATATGTTTAGTGCTTTTTATCTTGAAATTCTAATATATAGATAAGAACACCTGATAATGTTATATTCATCAATATTATATATTTTTTCAAATAACTTCATAATATAGTTGAAATTGCTTAGAATTTTACATGCATAACTAAAAATACAATTACCCTTTATTATTTGAAAGAAAGTTTACTGTTATATGTAAAAAGTTTCACTCATAGAAAAAGAAGAATAAAATAAGCCATCTTTCCTTAGTGGTTAATAGTCTATTCCAAATCATAGTAACTATTGAGCCAGTACTGCTGCCAAAAGAGGATTCATGTTGATTACAGCATTTGGTAGAGTCAGTCACTTCACAGATAAAAGAAACATGTGAGCCTTTGTTCAGTGTCCTCCAAGCAGAAATGTCACCTGTGGAGAGTAACAAAGGAAAGTCTGAAGTTTGAAAGGATTTTTTACCAAACACTGATCATTATCTCTATTAAGTTTTCTTAAAATGCTTTATTCATAAATTGTTGTGAAAAACTGAGCCAAGAATGTCATGGCATTACAACATTATAATGCACACGACACAGTAGTAAACAATTGTTTATCAAAAGGTGTTTAATAAACTGAAAAATATGTTTGTGTTATCTAAAAGTGAAAAACTATCCAAAAATTTTATATTACAAAAAAAATTTTAAACTCTCCATGTGTTTGCCACTATTATTATTATTATTATTTTTGCAGTATGCGGGCCTCTCACTGTTGTGGCCTCTCCCGTTGCAATGCACAGGGTCCCGACGTGCAGGCTCAGCGCCCATGGTTCATGGGCCCAGCCACTCTGCGGCATGTGGGATCTTCCCGGACTGGGGCACGAACCCGTGTCCCCTGCATCGGCAGGCGGACTCTCAACCACTGTGCCACCAGGGAAGCCCATTTGCCTCTTTTTATGTCTCCCCTTACAATACCTTTACAAAAAACAAAATTGTTCACACTTCTAGTGAAGATTGCATTATATATTCACACTTTGAAAGTGCCGTTCCTCCACCTGAATAAATAAGAATGATACATAAAGTACAAAAGAGGAGACATTAAAAACCTCTCTCATGCTCAAAATGCTATTAGTTCCATGAAGCGAAAATGAAAAATAAATGCTTAGAACTGAGAAGAACTGAAACTGCAGATCTACTAGATATAGAGTCCAGAAAAGCAAAACAAAATAAGAGAAAACATACATTTAAAATATATTTTTAAATATAGTCACTGAAATTGAAAAGAATCTTTAAAGGGAATTAACTCTGTAATGAAGGAGAGTTTCCACAGAATAAAATAATCAGTTAATTGAAAGATCCAGTAGAGAAATGAACCTAGCAAAGAGTACTCAGAGGCAAAGAGATATGAAATATGGAAGAATTTGTAAAGATGTAAAGAGTAGTTTGAAGTACTTCAAAAATACATTGGAGAGATGGCAGAAAAGTAAAACTTAAGGGGTAATAGCTAAAAAATGTCCAGAACTGTGTTTTCATATTGAAAATATATCATGATTTTTGAGCAGGATTTTTTTTTTTAATTGTTATCTAGATTCATCCTAGTGAAGCTGTAGCAAATCAGGGGTAAGGGAAAACTCATTTAATCTACTTGAGGGTAAAGATCACTAGACGGACAATTAGATTGACAATAGATTTCTCCATAGTAACAATAATGCCAATATAGTTTCAATCTGCAAAGGAAAGATTTCAAACTATATTTCTATACTCAGCTCAGAATTATTTAAAAGGAGATAAGGACATTTTAAGACAAGCAACTAAAAGTTTACTACCCAATTTGGATGCCTTTTATTTCTTTTTCTTGTGTGATTGCTTTGGTTTGAACTTCCAGTATAATGTTGAATAGTAGTGGTAAAAGTGGGCATTCGTTTTTTGTTTGTTTTAAATGTGTTTTTAATAAATATTGAAAGTAAATATGTTAATCATTAGGAAGTTAGAAAATAAAGCAACAAATACAAATAAAACTAATAGAATAAAACTAAAAAATATATAATAAAGATAAAAATAGAATTTATTAAAATAGAAAATAAATAATAGAAAGATAAGAAGTAGCTATATCTTTAAAAGTACTATCATGTAGAATACAAACTAACAACAGATTCTTGATTATTTCTGTGGAGTTATATAGGAGAATTGTATTAGAACATGATATTAAGTAAGCTTTATTACATCTGTAATTATTTTTGGAAGGACTAAAGAAAATATGGTGTGTTCATGAGTATTTGTTATATAATACCCTGTACTTTTCTACATGGTTTAAATAGGTATAACAAAAATTATGTACATATATTTTAAAAGAAAGTATAATAGAATGTGTAGTTTTTGTGACATATATTTTAAAAGAAAATTCAATAGAATGTGTAGTTTTTACAATGTCCCTATATACCCTATTTATTTTTAAAACACATTTGTCCTTTAGTTCTGTCACATGAAAAAAGATTCTAAGTTAGAAAGTAGAAATGAAAGCCTAAATAATACCCATTCAGAGATATTGAGTAAAGCCACAGAGATGAGGGTATTCTAACATCATAACAGACTTCAAAATTATTGTTATTTTAAAAGCTTGGAATATTTATAAAAAATTAATTTTTATTTCCAAACTGTGCTGTTTTAAAATTTTAGCAATAATTATTATTTTTACTGGTGAACTGTGAGGTTGGGCTGTAGAAAATAAGAAATGGAAGATGCTAGAGATTGCCAAAGGAATGAATAGATGTATTAAACTAACATATACCTCAAGATATCAAAACAATGCAACTTTTTAAAAATAAGTATTTCTCTCTGAACAGATAGCTTTAAAGCTCCATTGAACAAAACTCTCCTCAGATTTATAGAACAAACATCTTATTTGTTTCTCTTGGAATAACTCAAAATTTAATATTTTATCCACAAAAATCTCATTTCATATTTCTTTTTTCAGAAACATACATTTTTATTATTATCAAAAAGCAAAATGCTAAATCTTCTAAGGAGTGACCCTGTGCTTTTTTTCTCTTTGAAAGTTTAATAATTTTCCTATTTTCAGTCAAATATATAAACCAGTTTTGGATGACTCCCTCATAACAGAGTTAGACAGCAGTCCTGTGCAACAAAGCGACCTGCACTTGCAATGATGACACCTTATTTTATGGGGACACGGCCACATTTCAATGAATAAATTCATGAAGTCTCACCGCTCTGTGACCCCATATCTACAGTCTTTTTGACCTAAGTCTCATTCTAGCTCATTAATGTCATAACAAAAGCAGCCGTTCTATTTCACTTCTGATCTTATCTGCCCTTTAAATGTGAAGAACACAACAGCAATCAAGAAGATGGGCACCTCACTTTTTCTTTCTTTATATGTCTAGTAAATTCACTTTTCTTTTTGTTTTTTAGTCAAATAAATTTACTCAAAATTACTATACTTGCTTTTTCAATAGGGGTTTCTTAGATTATAAAACTAAACTGAAAATATAATTGTCCCTATCTTCAGCTAATTTTTTGAAGATGCCTTTCTAGTAGATGAAGTCTCATTAGCGTGCAGAAATTATCCCAATGATACTCTACAGATAGGAGGTAAATAGATGAGTGTATGACCTGAGTGCCTGTAAGGTATTCACAAAGTCAGAGACAGATCATTAAAATACCTCTGAATGTCTCTTAATAACGAGGAGTACAGTGTACCATTCTTCATCTCTCTCCTCCAAGTCTTGGTCCTAGAATCTTGCTAATTCACATTTATAAACAGGTTCAAAGATATTACTAAATTTTTAGGATCTGAGAGGCATGAAGTGATTTGCAGTGAAATTAGTTACTCCAAAGTACTAATAGAAATTGGGTAAGTGTGGCAGATTTACTACAAAGAATTATCACATCTGCTTCTCAAAAGCTCATAAAGGAGAGTGATGAAATAAAGAGGTGTAAACCCACAAGGACAAAGAGAAAATGAGATGACACAATAAATTTTAATAAAGCTTTGAAATACAGGTTGTGGGGGAAGAATTGGTAAATTGAAAAATGGAAAGAGTTGTTACCTAAGAGCCTTCAGAGTGGAAGAGGAGAAAGTGCAAGAAAATTTACTTTTGAATCACAAGGATGGCCCAGGACTTGGAAGCATAAGGAAATAGTGTAAGAGAGATTGTAAATAGAGGGGTTCAATACTCAGATTCCTTTTCCCTCCTAAGGTAGCTTAGTGTATCTGTCTGCACCTGCCGTATACTTCCAGCAGCTGTTTATTTTTAATTTCTCCTACAGACACTCTGGATTTAGAGATGCAAAGGATAACAGAAGATGGAAATGAAAGATGAGACTAGAAACATGGAGATTAAATTTGTATCCTCAGTCCCTTACTTCTGTCTTGCTGTTAAAATACCTGTAGCAGACATATATATCCCAGGGAAGGAAAGAGGGAAAGCAACTAATAGAGAAAGGACACATAAACTGGAACAAAATGAAAGAATAATCGGGTGGGATAATCTTAATGCAGTAAGACAAATGTACCCAAAACAATTATTACCATAATTTTTATTTACTTTTAATATTGTAGTAAATGAAAAGTAAGCACTTTACAAGCAAAAAGCAAATCTGTGCTATATAAAAAATCACATATAGCCCTAATAATGAATACTATATATTCCATTGCAATGGTCTAATGATATAAATTTAAATGTCTCTTTTTAGCAATTTCACATGGTAACTAATAATGACCTAAGAGTCTATTAAGAATATAAGCTATTGTATCATCTGTCTCATTACAAAGAAATTTTGGGTTATGATTAACTCTTTTTTTAGAAAACCTTAAGCTTAACTAAAGTAAAAAGTTTTTCATTTGTCATGTTTATTTTATAACACATGACAAATATTAGAAAAATATGTTGACATTTATTATTACATCCTATTTCATCTCTGAAATGCCCTTTGTTTGCAGGCATTCAGTAATAATAATATGCCTCTGTTAATCATCTTCCTTGAAATGAGGCCACAATTTTAAAAATACAATAGCTCTGCCATTAAAGACAACTGTTTTTCTTTCTTTCTTTTTTTTTTTTTTCTTTTTTTAGTTGCCATTTGTCAATAATGACTGCTCAATAATTAGATGGAGGAAAGGAAACCTGGAGCAAAGGGTCATAAAGTATTATTATTAAAAGCATATGTTTTTGTATTTTATTTAAATTTATACTTCAATAGGTACTTCTGGTTACACAACTGTTACTTTGTAAAAGCACGTTTTCAACGTTATAGCCTATGCATCTTTTTTGTTTGTCATACAATAACAGTTCCTTGAACTACTGTCGTAATAACATCAGTGGAACAGAAAAGCTTTGACCTCAGTATTATACACAAGGTGAAAAAAATTTTTTTTATCTATGGTAACAAAGTCATGTGGCAGAAAACAACTTGTAAACCCTTCCTACATGGATCAAGTCTTCAGGGCAGAGCATTGTTTAAATCTCTTTTTCAACCAGACTGAGGAAAAGACTGCATTTACTTAGCTGCTGAATCAAATAGCAAATAAACTTTTGGCAGATTCGGGGATGGAGGTCATGGGAGGGGGAGGGGTGGTGGTAGTAAAAACTATGGAAGTTATCAGTTTGATTTCATAATTTTTAATAATGATTAATCCATTTCTACCAGCATACTACACACTCTAAAATCATTTATAAGGGTTAGTCCCTGTTCTTTGCAATTTATGCCGCTACTAAACGATATAATAAGTCAAGGATGATATAATTAGTATCACTATGTGCAGAATGCCACAAAATGCTGAAAAGTGCTTTTGCCTCATTTCTTATTTCCCCTGAGACTCAAAGGAGGAGTAGATGATACCATTCACAAAAGTGAGAATTGATCTGCCAGCATTGCCTTGGTGTAGATTATGGTAACTGCATCATTTAACACTAACCCTTAGGCAAGTGGATGCCTAACTTTTGCTGGGGCATTTTGATGAATACTTTGTACTACTCCATAAAAATCTAATGTAAACTGTGTTACAGTATGAAACATTATAGATAAACATTTCTCATAATACTATATTTTCCAGAATGCTATCATAAGAATATAAATTTAGAAAGTTTTCTTCAGGGTTGACTTTTAGATATCACAGTTCTGGCTGTATTTTAGCTACATAAGTGAGTAACATTTAATGACTTTCTCAAGGACAGATCTTAATTTTCTAGTTTCTGAAGTTATTCTGAGGTTGGCAAAATTCCTAAAAATGAGGAATGATATGTTTATATTTGTGTTTTACTTATATTTTAAGAAGTACTTCATATTTCACCATCATGGATATACTGAGAATATAAATTTTACTTAGGTGACAATGGTAACTTAAAATATTAACTATCAAGTTCAAACAACTTCTTAACTCAGGGAAAAAATTATTGCTTCAGATTAGCTAATGAGAACATTTCAATATCTTTCTATTATATCCAACCTGTTGATATATACTGATAAACTGCAAAAAAGATATTCTTTCCTTCACTTCCAAGAATAATACTGCCAATTTCCAAGTGCTTTGCTATGGGCCAAGAAATGGTCTGCACAATTTACACACTTTACTGTATAATTTACAACAAATGCATAAAGGTAGATATCATCACCTTCATTTTTCAGGTGAATAAACTGAGATTTGGAAAGGTCAAGTAACTTGTCCCAATTCAGGTAGAAAAGGAGAAACCAGGATTCAATTCTACATCAAATTCACCCCCAAAACTCAACCTACTGACTATTCTATACTACTCCTTTGTAATGGGGAAATACCAGAGTTTCACTAGTAAGATTTGTAATCCTGCTAAAAATGATCATAATGCTGAAAAAATCTTCAAACTATTTTTAAAAGCTTACCGAGCATATCAATACAAAAACACAATGTGTATGGTTTGCTAAAGGAAGGGCACACCTAATATCATAGATAAAATATTTTCATTCTAAGTACCATTTTTGCTTCTTCATAGCCTGTCCTTTTTAAGAAGAATTAACTTAATCCAGACTGCTCTAATTTGAATAGTTGATCTTTTCATAAATACTCTGCATAAAAATATAGATTTTTTTTAAAAAGTAGAATTATATTAAGTGATTAAGAAACAATTCTTTTGATTTCCATATTACAAAAGAGGAAATAAAACCTGAGGTCAAAAGTTATGAAGTGCTTCCTTCAAATCTTTAAAGTTATCATTTAACAAAGAGAAGTTGCTTATTTTGGAAAGGTTTTGAAAAATTAAAATCATACAGTCCTTGGCATTTTCTTTGTTTTATGACAATTTAGTCTTCCAAGGTCTCATTCTTTTCCCACATACGCCATCTGTTAATATGTTGAAGCAGTCTTTAGTTTTCATCTCTTTTTACAAAGTCTCCAAATCTATTAAATATATTGACATAAATGTAAGTACATAAAAACATAAACATATACATACACCAGCATAAGAACTTCATGCATCGGGACATATTATCACCAACCATGTAACTTATTTTATGTAACTTATTTTATTACATGTTTATTAGCAAACAAATCATGTATATTTGTAACTGAATATTGAAATTAGGAGTACGAATCAAAACACCTGCCTGCATACCTTAACAAATGATCCAATGTCAATGACAAAAAAACCTTTCTTTCCAAAACATGATATTAATGATAAAGTGTCAATAATAACAAGAAATCTTTCATGAATAGCTTTAAACATGTTCTCACATTATTTCATTTGATTTTACAAATATCCCTAAAAGTAGAAAGAGCTTGTGTTTTTACCTTCAGTTTATGGATGAGGAAACAAGGACTCGCAAACTGACTTATCTTGCATTGTGAAGCCAGGTCTTCTGACTGTTGGCCCTGAGCTCTTTCCACACACATGTGAAGTGTCTTTTAGCTACACTGAATGTTGACCAGTTTCTCTATCATCTTTAACTTGAGTTTTCAAGAGGCAAAGTTACCTAAGCTACTAAGAAGGTTATTAAACCTTGCAAATCATTCCATTTAAAACATAGAAGAGGGATCTGAATAGATGTCCTTCATGTTGGTAGGGAACACAGTTAATCATATTGGACTTAAGATTCCATAGAGTATCTTGCAGAAATTAGTATAGATAAGTTCTAAAATAGGCTCCCAGGTCATTACAGACTTTGTGCATTTGTTTGCCTAAAGTACTTCATATTATTATTTATAGTGAGTGTTTTGTTTTAGGACTCAGCAACACTAAGTTCTCTTTGGTTTGTAATTCTATTAAAGAAATGTCAAGAACTATTATATATCACTCTTCTAAAAATATTGTTTGTGATCGTGACATTGGGAGGCAGAAATAACACCTGTCTCTCACTTATTTATGAGTGAGAGAGATATAGCATATGTCACTTGGCCCACGTGATCATAAATTGAAGAAATAGAAATGAATCTGAGGCATGTAGGAAGCTGCATCACTATGCCTATACATCACTATATCTATTTAATGTTTTAGGCACTTTTTCTTGCCCAATAAGCATTTTCATGACTGAAGATTTTTTTCATCTTAATTTTACATTTAGAAATTGATAGGACTTTAAAAAGTACCTTGTATCTTACTATATACACTACTTCTGCATAAAGAGCTTCAGTGAATAAAATCTGCATGTTCATCAGAGTTTTTGATTTTAAATTGGGACCACCTAATGTACATGTATCCATCTATGACAAACACCTGTAGGTTGAACTGCTAGATCAAAGAGTAGGATCCACCTTTACCAAGCTGTTTTCCAAGCTTATACCTAGTCATGCTGCCACCAACAGTACATGAGAGTTCTTTTTGATCTACATCCTTGCCAACATTTTGTGCCAGTGTAGTGAATGTAGATTAGCATCCTTGTGTCCTCTTATTCCTACTGAAGGTACATCATGTTTTTTTATTATTATTAATTTATTTATTTATGTTTGCTGTGTTGGGTCTTCGTTTCTGTGTGAGGGCTTTCTCTAGTTGTGGCAAGCGGGGGCCACTCTTCATCGTGGTGCGCAGGCCTCTCACTATCGCGGCCTCTCTTATTGTGGAGCACAGGCTCCACATGCGCAGGCTCAGTAGTTGTGACTCATGGGCCTAGTTGCTCTGCGGCATGTGGGATCCTCCCAGACCAGGGCTCGAACCCATGTCCCCTGCATTAGCAGGCAGATTCTCAACCACTGCGCCACCAGGGAAGCCCGGTACATCATGTTTTATATCTTTTTGGTCACATATTTCCTCTTTTGTGAAGTGCTTATTCAGCCTTCTGATTTTTCTACAGTTGATATTGTTTTTTTAATGGGATAAGGAGCCTTTAAATATTCTGGATATGAGTCTACCGTTTATAAATTTTAAATATAAAAATTTATATTTTTACACAGTAGAAATTACCTTTTTAAATTTGTGTTTAAGACTTTTTTATGTCTTAAGAAAAATTTCCTATCATGAGATCATGAAGACATTCAACCAGATAATTTTCTAAAGGATAGCTTGAATTGCACATTTGGGTCAATAATTAGGATGACCATCTTTGTTTCCCTTCAACATTCCTATTTTATGTCCAGGATACTCAACTGTACGTTTTTCTTTCTTATCAACATCCCAATTTGGATGCCAAAATATTTGGTCACCTTAATTATAATCCACAGTAGATGATTTTTTGTATGTTGTGAGGGAGGGGTCTTTATTAATAAGATTTTCTGAGTAACACAGAACATTAAAATTTCAACCCCAGATAACCATTGATTTGCTTCAAGTTATTAGAATTTTAACTTTTTAGAGTTTCATATAAACGGAACCATACAGAATGTTGTATTTCATGTTATACTTCCTTCACATAGCTTAATGTTTTTCATATTTGTCCAAATAATTGTGGATATTAATACTTCATTCTTTACATGGCTTATATTATAAGGATATAGCATGATATGTTTAATCATTTACCAGTTAATTGACACTTGGGTTGTGTATTAGTTTGCTAGGGCTGCCATGACTAAATGTCACAACTGGGTGGTTTAAACAACAGAAATTTATTTTTTTATTGTTCTGGAGGCTGAAAATCCAAAATCAAGGTGTTGGCTAAGTTGGCTTTTTCTGAAGCTGTGAAGGAGAATTTGTTCTATGCCTGGGTTGCTGGCAATCTTTGTCATTCCTTGGCTTGTAAACACATCCCCCCATTTTCTGTCTTCATGTTTGCATGGCATTCTCTATGTAGGTATATTTGTGTCCAAAATTCCCTTTTTTTATAAGAACACCTGTTTTATTGATCTGGGGACCCATGCTACTTCAACATGTTGAAGATTTCATCTTAACTAATTACCACTGCAATGACCTTATTTTCAAGTAAGATCATATTCTTAGGTACTTGGGGTTGAGATTACAACATATTTATTTAGAGGAAATATAATTCAACCTACAACAGGTTGATTTCAAATTTTAGCTATTATAAATATTGTTTTCATGAAAATTTGTACAAAAGCCTTTCTGTGGCTATCTGCTTTCATTTCTCTTGGGAATACACCAAGGCATGTTATCTGGAGGAACAATTATTCCAAAACTTACTTGTTTTCTTCAGGAATACCCTATTATATTTTTTACGTTTACATTTGCAAAGTAATTTTAGGATCAGCCTTTCAAGTTCTAAAAAATAAGAAAGAAAGAAAAAAAGAAAAATATTCGATTGAATTATGTAAAAACTTTAGATCAACTTGTGAAATTTTTATATTTTTACAATATTGAGTGTTTCAATCCATGAACTTTGTATATATCTCCATTTATTTGTCACATTTAATTTCCTCCATTAACTGTTTATTCACAAAGAAACTGCACATATTTGTTTGATTTTTCTTAAAATATTTTTGATGATTTTTAAATATATCTTTTGTGAGACGATTTTTAATTGTAAATTTTTAGAATGTAAATACAAAAGATTTTTCAGAGAGATAATTTTTCTGTTCAAAATCTTCCTAAATTCTCATCTTATGCTAAACATTTATTCATAAATTCTTTCAAATTTCTATCTACATGGACAAAAATGGTAAAGAGTGCTTATTTCTTCATAATCTTTATACGTATCATTTTTTTCTTATATTAACACACTGGCTTAGACACTTAATAAGAACGTAATTAAATCGAAGTGGCAATGATGAACATATTTGTTTTATTTCCTATGTGAATGATAAGAATTTCAATGTATCATTATTAAGTATGTTTTTTAAAGTGTAGATGCCTTTTATAAAAGTTAAAAAGCTTTCCTTATAAATACTTCCTACTTTGATATGTTTTAGCTGTCATTTTTTCTGCATCTCTTACAACAATCATGCAACTTTTTTCTAATTACATCTGTTAATGTCATGACTCACACTGACTGATTTTTGAAGATTAAACCAACTATGTATACCTAGTATAGATCCTACTTGATCATCATTTGTTAGTATTTTGTTGAGATTTGTAATGCTAAGAAGAAGACTGGTTGGTAATTTTATTTTATCATATTACTCTACCATGGTTTTTGTTCAAGGTTAAACTAGCCTCAAAAAATGAATTTGTGAATGTACCCTCTTTTTGCTTTCCATAAATGCTATGTTTAACATGAGGAATTATATTATTCTTTGGCAAATGGCAAATAATGAATCAATGGCAGCAACTGCACTAACTAAAGCACTGAAACTGAATCTTAAAAGTTCCTCCCCTGGCCAAAGCAGAAACCTCACACTCCACATATTTTGGAGGGCCTCAAATGCCAGGACTTCCCCATTCCTCAAGATTACTGGCCATGCACCAAAACATTGGAGAGTTGTGGGGAACATATATAGCACTCCTCTTTAATAATTGTTTATTGTGCTGTAACAAATTACCACAAGTTTACTATCCTACAGTTCTGGAGGACAGAAGTCTGAAAGCAACTTCACTACTTATGGTGTCAGCAAGTTCTAGGGAAGAATAGGCTCCTTGCTTCTTCCAGCTTCTATAGAGTAGCTACCTGAATTCCTTGGCTTGTGACCATATCACTTCCATCTTTGCTTTTATCATCACATTTCCTTTTCTCACTCAGACCTTCCTCTTACAAGGACCCTTGTGATTACACTAGATCCATCTGGATAAGCTAAGATAATCTTCCCATAAGGCAACATGTTCACAGATTCTGCAGAACAGGATATGGACATCTTTAGGCAGCCATTATTTACCCTACCAAAATCTGCTCTCTGGTACCCAAAGATTCACATCTGTCCCACATGCAAAATACATTCATTGCATCCCAAACTCCACCAAAATTTTAACCCAAGTTCATTAACTTAATATCATTAACTCAAGTTCAAATCTCACCTAAGTCTTATCAGCTTAAAAATCCCAAATTGTATCATTTAAATCATCTACATTAGATATGAGTGAGGCTCTTAGTATATTGTATATTGTATATCCTGAGGCAAAATTCCTTTCCTTGTGTGGACCTATGAAACTAGAATACAAGTTATCTGCTTTCAAAATACAATGATGGGGCAAGTATAAGATACCAGATATAGATGTTACTATTCTAAGTGGGAGAAACTGGAAGGAAAAGAGTAGTTATTGGTCCCAAATGATTTCAAAATCCAGCAGGACAAACTCCTTTAGGTTTCATGACCCAAGTATAATCAGGTCATCTTAAGTCAGTAAGTCTGACTTAAGTCTCCATCACCTTAGCCCTGTCTCTGACCTTGGATTTACTTTCCCTTTTTCTTGAAGGATAGCACATTTTTGCAGCTGAGTAGTATTATTAGCCTGTTTCCTTCAGGTAGAATTTGGGGAATCTGATAGCCTTGTTTTATTATGTCCTTTCTCTTTCCCTTTCAGTCCAAGCTGGCAGGGTTTCTGCTGAGAAAACATTCTCAGGAGCCTTGTAGATCTCCAGTGTATGTGTCCTGGATTCACTCCGTTAGACAAGAGGCTCCTCCATAGATCTTTCCTGTATAACCCCATCTCTATTTTTGACTTCTGCTAAAATGAATTAGGGGAATCCATGAGCCATGCACCTAATCTTTCAAAAAGCTCTCTATGTGAAGGAATACTCTGACCTTTTAATCTTTCTGAGATACTTGCAAAAGGTTGTCCAGCCATACCCTTGGCTTTTTCTCTGGAGCACGCTTTCCTGGCAATGAATCTCCTAATTTTAGCAATCTGGATAGGCTGAGAATTTCCCAATCATCAAGTCCTCGGTCATCTTTGCTTAACAGTTTTTTTCCTCAATCCATCTCTTTCCTCTCATATTTTACTCTAAGCAGCAAGAAGAAACCAGTCATATCTTCAACCTTATTTTTTGAAATCTCTGCTAAATACCTGAGTTCAGCATTTCCATGTTTTGCTTACCATATAACTGCAGAACACAAGTCAGTTAAGCTTTCTGCCACTCTAGGGACTTCCCTGGTGATCCAGTGGGTAAGGCTCCGTGCTCCCAATGCAGAGAGCCCGGGTTTGATCCCTGGTCAGGGGGAACTAGATCCCACATGAATGCCACAACTAAGAGTTCTCATGCCATAACTAAGAAGCCCGCATGCTGCAACCTAAAAAAAAAAAGATCCTGCATGCCGCAACTAAGAGCTGGTGCAGAAAAAAAAAAAAAAAAAAGAATTAAAGGAAAAGCTTTCTGCCACTCTACAACACTGGATAATATTACCTCAAGTTCCCAATAATGTGTTCCTTATTTCCACCTTAGTTCTCACTAGCATCACCTTTATGGTCCATATTTCTACCAACAGTGTGTTTATGATAACTTAGGTGTTTTCTAATATGATATATCACTTCTACATGGCTTCTCATTTCCTTCTGAGTACTTACTGGCAGAGTTGTTAAAGCAAATTTCTGGATAGAATAAACAAAATGGAGGTGAAAATTATTAGAAGAATAATGTAAAATATAAGCTCTAAGGTGTAGAAATATTAGGTATACTAATTTAAGAAAGCTCAATTATCTCTATTTGTTTTTATAGGCTACCTCATTTTATAACATTATTTATGCCTTAAAATAATGCCTTAAAATCTGCCTTGTCTTATATTCTTAAATTACACAAATAGAGTTAATATTACTGAACAAATTTTTGTCAACATAACCTCCTTTAACTGAAGGGCTATAATTAATTCTCTTATTAATATCTGAATTCCTATTTTAAAGTCTCCCAAAAGAAAAGAGCTATCAAAAAAAAGCATTAAAAGTTTGACAGCTTAATCTTCTCAATATGTCACTGCAAGAACTGTAAACTGCTGTCAGATTTTGCTGCTTAGAACTAGAATTACAAAGATCAAGTGCTATGAGAAAGTATCATGTTTCAAGGTACCTTGGAAATGAATATTGAGAGAAAGAATAAACACAATTACACTTAAGAGCTTAGATCAGTTAAACATTGTAAAAATTTAGCACCACATAGACAGAATCACAAGCATAACTTTCAAAAGCTCACTGTTTTGCAATCTATACAGTCTACTATTACTTGAATTCATTTCAAAAGTGCTCCTCCAGATTATGAAGTAACACTCAGGATAGAAGTAACTGACTTCCCTTTAATGCTCTCTTCCTCAATTGTTCTAATGGTACATTAATTTTTGGCAGAAAAAAAGAAGGTAACAAAACGTGTATGAATCCTTCTTTCAGGCAAAAGATCACAATGCCTATTGTTTCACTGTCCATCATGTCAGAGGTGATGCCATTAACTGATGGTTCTATTAGTAGGTTCAAGTGGGGTTGAACAGTCTGGAGTGAGTACCTTGTCTTCCATCAGTTTCCTCTGGATTCTGCCTCAAAGACTGCACAGGATCTTCAGTTGAATAGATTAGTTTCATTACTGCTATGTGAGTTGTTTGCTGCTGCTTTACTCCTGGAATCCCGTCATGCTACCTCATTGCATCCTTGATTCTGTCATTAGAACATACATCTGCCCTTTAACTCTCTCTCTCTCTCCCCTCCTCAACTTAGTTTCTAAGCAGCTTTGATTTTCTATCAACAAATGTGGATTAAGGGGTGGATCAGTAAAGCAGATGCCTGAGGCAGCAATCTTGAAGGATGTATTCTGAGAGACAAAATTGTATTTACCAGAACTCCTCCCCAGAAGAGTACAGCAGGACAGAATTTGAAAGAAAATCTTGCCAAGCCCCTCCAGTTAGAGGATCAGATCCCCCAAAGACTTGCTTAACACTGGTAGTTGATCAATAACTTGATTTCTACCAAGTTCAATCCTGTTAAAGACAGGGCTTTTCCTGTGCTGCTCTAAAATTGTTTTTGCATCCTTTTTATGTTTTTCAACTTTATTCCCTTCCACAAGCTTCATTGGAATAGTGCACCCATAAATTGCAGAGGAAAAACCTAGAGCTTCATTTCTAAAATCCCTTGCCAATAGGATCCCCATTTTTCCAATGAGCAGTACTAGTGTAAGATTTGCAAATTGGGGTTAGGGGTGAACTGCCCAGGGCCATCAGAAGACAGCAGCCTAGTCTTCCTTCATTGTCCTCAGGTGTACTCAAATTCCTTAAAAATGTATTCACAGGCTGTCAGTATGATGGGATATCAAATTATAATCGACCCCCCCACCCCCGCTGCCGCCCTCTTCCATGAGTGTCTTTCCATTCCTGGTGCTATTACCTGTTCTCCTGTTGTATTCAGTCTGGCAGGAGAGTGATGCAGTGAATATTAGACTCCCCAGAACCAACCACAAAGAAACTCCTTCAAATGGACCCCATCCTGTAATTCAAGTAGCTAGTGCTCTACATAACAACTTTAAGAGAGAAGAGACCACACAAATCAAAGGCCTTCTTTTATAGAGGACTTAAGTGTCTAGCGCTTGAATCCACTAAAAATTAGTGGTGGATATAGGATAAAAGCCTTTTCCCAGTAAAATGTTCTTTAATTTAATAGGATCTTTAATTTTATCAGGAGATCTTCTTAAACATCTGTGATATATTCAGTATAATCTATGTAGATACCTGGACAATATTATGGCCAACTATACATTCTTTGGAGTTTGATGCTATATTTTGTTGTAGTCACCAAAATTATCTCCTGCTAAAACAAAACTAAACTAAACCAACCTCATGACCATGTTTTTCCTTATTTTAAGCACAAATGACATTTGTGCTTAAAATAAAGGAATATAAGAATATTTACAAAGTATTTGGTGACACCATCAATTTCTAGAATGTCAACACATTCTAGATGCCTTTCACTGTTTACTTAGGTCTTTAGCTATAGTACTTTCACCAATACAAAATAGTCTGTATTCTTTCCACATCCGAATTACCTTCCAAGAGTACTATCTCCACACAAAAAGCTTAGGATAATAGCCTCTGTACTCTGAATCACTCTGGGTGTGTGTATATGCCTTTGTATAGTGTTTTGGGGACAAAAGTGCAAATTTCAGATTAACTGTATCATTGAAGATAGAAATATAAATTCAGGTTAATACAACCCTGTTTATAAATTTATGCCATTTCTTGATGCTAAGAAATTGATCAGATTAGATGACATTGACACTCCATATAAATAAAAATTAATTATAGACTAATCCTAGAATCTTTAAGTTTGAAACTTTAAATCTACATAAAAGATAAGTTATTATTCATCAAAGTAGTTCTCTAAGATGACCATTGGTTATTAGGATGTGTTTTGGTTGCTAAAAATTTGGGGCAACATTTGTTACAATGCTTATATTTTTAAATTTTATTTTACAACATATATTTATACACTAAAAAGACTCTTTTAACATTAATAGTTTGTAACAGTGTCTGCCATATGACAAACCTGTGTAATGATGAACTTCTAGGGAAAAAAATGGTACTTAAAGAATGAATGAATAAATGAATAAATAAATAAATGAGTAAAATGGTCATTTTCCAAAGTAATGTTAAGTATTTTACTTTGTTATCATTTTATGGTCACTTGCAAATATTTAAGAAAACTGATTTGGGGTTTTTTTTTTCACATAGATAATGCAAAAATGTATCAGTGACTGAAATACATATCTGCTTTGGACTGAATAGGTAAAGCAGTGTCTTCCCACTCACTCTTAGAATGAATCAGGGAAATTTTCTTTTTGGAAATTGTTAAAATATATATTTTTTTACTTATTTTCTACCAGTGTGTGAAAATATGTGTGTAGAGTGGACATTGCTATCCACTGCACATAATTTATTTTTAAGTCATTTTTCATACCTTGAATGTAGCAGATGTATACAAAACCAAAATTTTAATAACACTTTGAACTATTTTTTCTAGTCTAGTTAGTACTAAAATTAAGAACTTGAAAAAAAAATCTCAAAGATGTCTCCCAGTACTTTCTTTACCTCAAGTCAGTGAGCTATATGAAAGAGTTTGACAGCCTAATCTCAATGTGTCATGGCATGAATTGTAAACTGCTATCATGTGTCAGTCTGCTTTGTGACAGATAGGAATGGTATTACAAGAGTCAAATGCATGAAAATTAAACATTGAAGAATGGTTAACTCTATTTCTATTGCTAAAAATTATAATTCAATACTTGATAAAATGTCTTATTTCAAAAATTAATTTATTTAAAATTCAATAATTAATTTTAATAGGATAACTGTAAATATAGAATCACTGTCAGTCTCAGGGAAATTATGAAGTAAGTGACATTTTCTTCAACGTCTGTCTGATTCCTAATTCTCTTTTGTTTTTCACTTACTGTTATCTTATTCTCCTGTTTACATGAACTCGTGTCCTCTTGCAGGCCAAAGTTTCCCAAAGGACAGATCATTCATATAGAAATTTCTTTCTTAAGTACAAACCAATTAAAATGTATATGTCCTTATTCTTAGAGAAAGCTCTTAGCTAACTGAGTGCTTTTTTGATACTCTCTTTTTGCCATGAAAAAAAAACAAACTCTTACTAGAATATCATATATTAGTTGCTGTTAACTAATATTTCTAGACTTTGTGGAGTTTTTAACATTCTAAAGGCATATTTCTGAAAACATGGGAAATGTGTATAAATGGCATTTCGGAAGCTATATAGTTGAATTGGAAGGGCATCTTTTAGGAGAGAGCTAACCCTTCCCTGGAGATCCATCTGTATGCACTACAGATCATTACATTATCACTTATGTATCATTTTTGCCAAGAGATTTCTTCATCTCTTTCTATATTTAAATCTCTTCTTTCCTCATTGTTAAATTTTCACCATTAATGTAACATATTATATATGTATCATAAATGTAATATGTAAGTTAACATATATATGTCAATTACCCTTGACACTTCTATCTCTCTTTATCTCTCCCTCACCATTTTCAATCAATTAATAAGACCTTTAAGTTTTCAGTTTACACAAATCTTTCTACTCCTTTCCATCAACACTGCCACCAATATTGTCCAAGCTCTCATTTTCTCTCAACATGATCTACTAAGATAAGCCCTTAAATAGACTTCTTGTAGCCAATTTTGTTCTGTTCCATTTATTCCTATGCAGTAACAAGATTGCAAACTACTAAAACCCTTTAGAAGCTTTCCAAGCTACAAAGCAAAAAGAGTACTTTACATGTGGATTAAATAATTTGGTAATGAAACCCCTCCTCTGTATGAACAGTTATTTTCTGTAATAATCATGTAATAGTCAACAATTATTTTTTTCATGATTCCTTCTTCAGCTTAAAATTTAAAAATAAGGATAAATTTTAATATTAAACATTTTTTAATTCATGTAAAATATTTCAAGTATAACTAATATTTGCACTTTAATCTTGTTAATCTATAGTTCTAATTTCTTATAAGATTGACAGTGGTTATATTGTATATATATGTATAAAACAAACAGAATATAAAATATGCACATTTAAACATACATTTGTATGAATATATGCTTTATTATATACTTCATTATATATATTATATATATATACAATATATATATTAGAAATGGATGGTGTTTGAACTACTCTAGCATTTCATAAAATGGCACAGACTTTCTGAGGGCTAACAAAATAAATCCTTAGAAATACAGAGTTGGAGAAAAACGAGGCATCTTTTAGGACAGACACATGAGGGCAACATAAGGCATCATGATATACTGGAGAGATGATGGATTAGGATTCCAGAGCCTTGGAATCTAGTTCCAGCTTTGCCATAAACTAATTTTGTGGCTTTGGGTAAATCAGTTAAATTTTCTGGACATCAATTTTGTCACCAATATGCAAGGGGAATAGATTTAATTACATCTTTGAGTCTTTCCAGCTCTTACGTTGTATGTCTACTGCCAATATTTTGCTTCCACCTCTAATAAGGTGAATTTAAAGATGGTAATAATAATAATATATATATATAAATTGAGACTAAGGATTTTATACAGAGATTTAAATTATCTTAAATATCTTTAAAAAAATAAATTTCAAAAAAATGTAAATAACATAAAATTGGCAAGCAGATTTAAATTTGACAATGCAGAATAGATAATTAGTCTAACCTTGCTGTCACCAGGTCTCAGAGCATCCTCTCTCCAAATCTGTAGTCATTTGACTCACACTTGCAAACTGATCTACCTTAGGTTTGGGGACCAATTGTGTCCTTAATCAGAAGAAATTAAAGAAGTATTAATTTTTAAAGTAAGACTTCTCAGAATTGAGTTAAATTTTATCCTATTCCTCTTCTGCCTTTGTTTCTAGTTCTAGCAACAAGGCTTTTGTTTTTGTTTTTCTTGTTTTTCCCATGGTATTCCAGATCCAGTAACTGTATATCTTCCTGCCCCATTTCAAACCATACATTCTAATTAAAAAACAAACAAATATTTCATGTCTCTTTCTGTGAAGATACCCCAGCTTGAATCCTAAGTTCAAATAATTTATTTAATTTGAGAGTGTTATTTTTGAAAAGGTTAATACTGAGTGTAAAAACCATTTAGCGAATGAAAAAAATATAATTTGTTAAGCAATGACATCTATACAAGAGATAAAAATTCTGTGGGTACACATATCTAATGTGTGTGTGTATATATACATATACATGCATAGACATACATAGACATACACATATATATGCATATCTATTTAATCAGAAATTTTAAATAAAGTATGATAACCACTTATCATTTTTTTACTATTCTTCAATTCCTGGGTATTTAATATGCAATAATCTTTGGGTTATGCTGTATTTTAGTATAGTTTCTTTTTAGAAAGGAAGGATAAATGGAAGCTGGCTAGAAGGTAAAATGGATAAATATTATGCTTGAAATAAGAAAGACTGGATCTAAAATGGTTTAAAATAGAATGTCATCCATTTTATACCTATGGCACCAACAGTTTTATAATTATTAATAGTGTAATTATTAATAGTTTTTAATTGTTAATAGTGCCTGTCTTTTAACGCTTGAAAGTGTCCTGTCTTGGATATTAAATTATATGCTCACTTTATTCGTGAAGTATACAGTGTTGGACAAGGCCCATTGCAAGGGGTCCAGAGAAAGGGGGAGAGAGTCTCAGATTAGCTGTGGGAAGAAATTACTCTCTCTTTTTTTTAAATTGAAGTATAGTTGATTTACAATATTGTGTTAGTTTCAGGTATACAGCAAAGTGATTCGGTTATACGTATATCTATATTGTTATTATTATGTTTTTTAATATTCTTTTCCATAGCCTCTTTTCTTCATTCCATCTCTACTGCTCTTCAAATGACTGGGCAAAATTCATCAGTCTTGTATCTTACCCAGCAATGTCTACAGGTTCCCTTGTGAACGGGGTATGACTGAGTCTACTCATGCCCAGTTGGTGAACCATTAATCCTGGGACCACAAAGATACATTATTTTGGTCTGTTCTAGCTCAATGCTATAATCTATGGCATATTGCCTGTGCTTTAATTTTATCCTCCATAAACTAGGGTGGGGGAAACATCTTTAAAGATGAGCGATGAAGAACAGCTATGCCAAAATTGTTTGTGTAAAGGTCATAGGCCCCATATAAACATAGAATATAGCAAATGATCATCCACAAACTCTTGCTGGCTTCTCACTAGGATAGAAATCACATTCAGGGAAAATTCAGAGATCATAAATTGAGAGTATAGCCTGTCTGAACATAAAGGATTTGCATTTGTTATGTGAATTCATTTAACATTTTTCTAATTCCTCTGAGTTTTGTATGTCATAGACAGCTGGCTCAGTGGGAAAGCTATGAAACTGTCCCAGAATCATCTAAATGAAGTATTTAGTAACAGATGGCAATAAACACACTGTAATGGGCCTTATTTTGTTTTATTTTATTAGACCAAGGTTATGGCCACAGTTGTGAACTTAATCTGTCTCGTTTTATAACCATGATAGTGGTTAACTTTGCATTCATATCACCAGCTGCCTTAGATGAATCAAATGTTCTATACTGCGTAGTGCAGCTAAGCAATGGAGCAAATAACCTATTTGGTGTAGCATCCTGTCAGCCTGCAAATAAGGTATTTCTAATAGGACAGTTTGGGCATGGATAACACGCACGCCTGGTTTTGTTAGATGTATTTCTAGACCAAAAGAGTAAAAATCAGCATCAATTTTAAATAATGAAAGTGTTTTAGCGATATGCATGATTAAATCAAATCCAGCTAGAAACAAAGGGGAAAATTTGTACGACAATAGGAAACAACGGAAAGGGTAAGAGCAATGAAGACAACCTGATGATGTAATGTGGTCTGAATTAAATAAGATGATCTCATTTATTTAGTAAAACTCAGTAGAACAAATGCTTCTTTAGTTTATTTTAGATTTGGGTGATTTTGTTTCTTTATTAAAATAAACAAGACACAGGATTCAAAGTAGACAAAGGAAAACAGAAGTTCTCATGAGCCAGAGTCCACAATGTATAAACTTGTTGTATTCATTGCTTAGTTAGATCCAAAAACATTTTCTCACGTATAAGACAAAAAAAGCGAATTAGAGATATTTATAGTAGTCTAGGAAATTCTATTTAATTGGTAATACAGCAGAATTTATATAATTAGTACCACTGATTGCAATGATAACTTGAACTTTCTTAAACACCTTAGCTTTGCCGCACTTATGCCCATTACATTTCTATTTCTTATGCTGGACTGTTCAACTCTCTTCTTTTCTCACTGCCACTACCCAGGCTATGTTTTGATTACTAGTTCTCTTTCCAGATAGCCTGACCCCAAAATGAGAATGGCATGAAAACTGTACGTGAGTATTTAACCCTTGTCAAGGAATTAAAGTACACATTTTATTGGCATTTTGATGCACGCATCAGTCATGATTTAGGACTTAAAATGCAGGTAAATTCTGATTACCCTGACAGATTTTAGTTTCTCAACCCAGAAAACTGAGGATCAGATCCTGTGAACTTAAGTGCCACCAAGTCTCCTTCCTTAATTGTAATCCTCAGCCTCAGAAATAAAGAGATATAATAAATGCACCTACTACAGAGGAATACCCAATTTCTGCCTGTTAGTTACCACATACTTGCACATTACAGAAAGTTATTTTTTAAATTATTAAAAATTCCTGAGTTTGTAGTCTATACCTACAGATTTATTTTACGACAATCAGCTGCTATAATGAGATTGAAGAGGAAGCCTAGGCACCTCTTGATTATACGGGCCTACGTGTTGAGGGTTTCTAAAAACAGTGAAAAATTTCACAGTTAAAATTAAAATGCAAAATAGTTCCTAATTTATGGTATTTTTAAAACAATTGTTTCAAACATGTTTTATTATAGGTAATAGAATTCACAAGTTGCATTAAAGAAACTCATTTTAGTGGCATTAGAAGACTGGATTCAAGAATAGTATTGAATTTTATGAAAAATTAAAATTTGATTAGTAAAGATTTACAATCGGAAATGGAAATAATGTGAATTTTTTCCACTTAGTCTCAAAATGCATGTGACTATGGTTTATCTCAGCTTCAATTAAGTAAGCCCCCAAGTTGTTTATGTTACATAAAATAATGCTGAGAATTTGGCTATCTATTCCCTTGTCTGGTCTCCTAACTTCAGAGATCAGATCTGGGCAGACTGGTGTGTTTTGAAAGAGAGACAAACGAATGTTTCTAACCATCTTCCTCATGCATCCTGCTTTACTCTTCAGCTGAATTCAGGCCTCCTTAAATAGAAGCACAAGACTCAGGCAGATCAGCAAAACTCTGATTTTGCCTTAGAAGCTAAAACTGAGCCTGTAAGGAAATTAAGTTTTCACAGTTGTCCTGACTATGCAATTTTTACTAAAGCTGTTACAGACCTGAAATACTCCGTAACTGGAGGAAGGTCATTCTAAGTAGCCAGAAGAGTTAATTCCTCAAGCTTGTGGACCCAGGGACCCACATCAGTTCTAGAAAGCTAGTATTTGCTAAGGGATGTGCATACTACCTGGTGAAGGGGATACGACAGCTAGATTTAAATCCTTCCCCTGTGATTCACTGGCTCTGTGAGCTTTGCTAGGTTATCTGATTTCTCCATCCATCAATTTAATCATCTGTTAATTGGAGAAATGAGCCTCCCCGAGCTATTTCAAAGGTTGAAATAATCTCTGTTATGGTATCTGGGACAGATTAGAGGACTAATAAGTGTTTCAAGGGAGGTGGCTTTCTCCCTAGGACTGATAAGTAACTTGATCCCCAAATTCTCCTTATTTTTGAGGCTTCTTAAGTGACTTAGCCCGAACAAACTCTCTGGACCCCTTCCCTTAAAATAAAAGTGTGACATACAGCACATCCAGCTAGAATAAACATTTTAGTCACTTCTGAGATAGTGATATTGCTTAAAATACTAATTAGAATTTCAGCCAAGATATAAACATTTTTAAATATTCTGATTAACTAAATACCTGGTTTTATTGTTTAAATTCTAGATTCACTATAGTTTGAAGTGGTTGATTATGGCTTTTAGGAAGAAGCTCCTGAGCTAGGTCTTGAGCAGTGAATAGCATTTTGATAAGATGGTGCACTCACCAGGGCTAGAGATGTCACAAAATCTAGAGTTGGATGGATCTATAAAACTAACATAGGCACAGGTGAGAAATCTCTGCAACTGCAGAAAACGATGGGCAAAAGTGAAGTTGCTGGGCCCCTGAATGCACTATTGGGTGGAAAATGATTATTTTAAGTGTACTCTTTCTCCTGTTCACATTACTCTGGATGGATCTTTGCCACCTTGAAGCCCCTTCAAATAAGAACTCTGCAAGCAGCCTTGGTCAGTGAGGAAACTTCATAGAGGCTGGGATAGAAATAGTCTAAAATAGGTGCAGGTAGACCAGCCAACCCTGAGAAAGTTTTCCTTTCAGTATGCCTTTCCACACCCTAGGGAGTAAATGATAATAATTCAAGGAGAAGCTCTTGGGGAAAAAAAAAAATTGAATCTCAGCTGCAGTATATATTAAAAGACATGAGGGCTCCCCTGGTGGCGCAGTGGTTGGGGGTCCGCCTGCTAACGCAGGGGACACAGGTTCGTGCCCCAGTCTGGGAGGGTCCCACATGCTGCGGAGCGGCTAGGCCCGTGAGCCATGGCCGCTGAGCCTGCGTGTCCGGAGCCTGTGCTCAGCAACGGCAGAGGCCACAAGAGTGAGAGGCCCACGTACCACAAAAAAAATTAAAAATAAAAAAATAAAAATAAAAATAAAATAAAAGACATGAGTTTTCTGCACTGAAGCATATTTCCGTCTCCTAAATTCCTTCTCCTAAATTTATCACAGGGGGCTTATGGTAGGGTATAGGCTTTATAAACTTCACCCAAATACACATTATCAGTTGAGATACTAACACCTCCAGGGGTCTCTGAGTTCCCAAGGAAAATAATAACCCATTTGGAGTGTTGACTCTGTCATGGAGATACCACAACTTAATACCTGCTTCAACATGGCAGAATTAATGAATCAGATAGAAGTAAAGGATATCATGGGCATACGTAAATCTTCAAAAATTTAAGGATAGAAAATTAAAATGTGAAGCAGAAACAACAAATTATGAAGAACAGTTTTCAAGGTATAAAAGTTAAAATAAAAACTTAGTAGATGGAGTGAATTGCAGAGTGATGCTGACAAAAGATAACAAAACAAAACCTGAAAAAGACTCCATTGCACCTTTTTCAAAATAGAAGATAATAGATATGGGATATAAAAGTAAGTTTATCAAAATGTGTATTATATGTGTTCCAGAAGGTGACAAAAAATATAAATAAATGTAAAGGAAATCTGAAAAATGCCTACCAAGAGCTTCCTAGAATTAGAGAAATATCTAACTTTTTAGACTAAAAAGTTAATTGGAGAAATGCAAGCCTAACAAGATTAATCATTTTTTGAATCATGCATCATAAGGAAATTCAAACCATTAAACAGACAAAATTATTATAATACGTGTTAGAAATAACCTACAAAGGAATAAGAAAAGCATATTCTCAACATCATTATTGGATGAAAGAAGACAGAGAAGTAATATTTTCCATTTGTTGAAGAAAAAAACCTTCAAATTCGCAATTTTATAACAAGCTAAACCATCATATCAACCTGGAAACTCAGTGAATCTATTATCAGGAACACACTAAATGTCTCAGAAAGTTTATCAAAAACAGATCCCCTTTGATAAGAGTTTTCAAAGACATACTACATCAAGAAAAATAAAAAGTTTAAAATGATGCTTTGAGACCTGGGAAGGAGGGGTGTGTAAAGAACTTAGAACAGGTAACATATCTAGATTAGAAGAAAGGGTACTGGGAGTAGGGATGTGATATGAAGAAAAAATAAAATCAAGCAATAGTAAAACATGTGTAGACCGAATAGGCTTCGATGTAATGAAATAAGATGTATGGTTAATTGTCTGAGAAAAGAGGGAAGATGTCAAGGAGGAGGAAGACCAAGCAGAGAAAGAGGGAGAAGGGAAGGAGATGAGGTGGATCATGACAGAAATTCTATTTAGAAAGGCTGAGTAGCTCAGATTAGCAAAGAATGGAACTTTGATCTCATATCACAATAAAAAATAAAGCTATGAAAGTCAGGGGCCAACTGGTGGAAAATATAGAATCTCAAACTGAAAAGCAGAGATTTAGTCTTGAGGATGATGAGATTCACTGAATGCTTTTGAGTGGGCAAGTATCACCATCAAGCTATCTTTTAAAAAGATAACTTGAACAACAATTTTTGAATTGGTTGATGGGAAAGAAGCCAGAAAGGTCTTAAAAAGGTATTAAAACAATTCCATCAAAAGTTTATAATGCCTGGAAATAAGATGATGGTGTAGATTATATGACAAGGACAAGAGATAGTTAAATAGGCGTGTCCCCTAAATAGCCACAACTAGGTTAATGCTGAATTGTATTACACAGTAATGTCACTCTGATATACAATGGGGAAATCCATTGTTTTCTCACACCCCAATAAGAAATTTTCCCTTTGGGAAATGGTGCAGAATATATATCTTAACCATCACCAAAATGTAAAATAAAATGCAGAGCATAAAAGCAGAAATTAGAGAGCACATTTCAGAAGGAGACTGGCAGAACAAAAGACAGAGAAGCGAATCCTAGATCCACCAGTGGGATAAGATAAACCAGACTCCAAACACTCTTCTCTCAGAGGAGTTAACTGGAATGAGGAAGAAATAATTAGAGTTGACATTATTTACAGCTATCATGGCCGAGACAAAAGTCAAATACTTCTAGAAATCAATTCTTCTTCAAGTGCATGGTCAAAATCACACTAATGGGAATAATTTGTTTCTTCATCTGAGACTCGCCTAGGCAAGATGGGCTTCCTTCTTGGGTAACTGTAAGACCATAGCTCTAACTGGCCAGGTGATTGAACTGGAATCTGGGCACTAACAATCACCCCCATTCAGAGGACTGGCACCCACTGTCAGCTCCCTGTAAGATCAGCCTGAGTCTGAGCAAAGGAGAGCCTCCTTGGCACAGGGATAAAGCCTGTGATGTTTGAACTGAAAAATTCTGTCCAGATCTGCTAAGGAATATTTCTTCCTGTCTGGAGTGTAAACACTTACAAGATAGAGTCCTGGACAAAGGTGCTTGAAAAAAGAGATGATGCAAAAGGAGGAGGCATTGGAGAAAAGGAAGAAACCTCAATGGGAATCCTTTTTTTCCTAGATTTGAAAGTGAGATTAACGTATACATGTTTATCTTACATAGCATTGTCTTTTGAGATCAGTCAGTTCCTTTAACAGAAATATGTCGGATAATCTCACCCCAATCCACTGTGGGATTTGTTTAGAGAAGATGAAAATGGATATAAAGGGAGGTACTTAGGAAAAAGAAGGTGGTATGGACTGAATGGTGCCCCTTCCTCCCATTCTACCCCCTGTCAAATTCGTATGCTGAAGCTCTAAACCCCAATATAACTGTATTGGCTGATAGGGCTTTTAGGAGGTAATTAAGGTTAAATGAGGCCATAAGGATGGGGTCCTGATCCAATAGGACTGCTGGTCTCATAAGAAGTGGAAGAGGGATACTTCTCTTTTGTTCTGTGAAAACACAGCAAAAAGGCAGCAGTCTACAATCCAGGAAGAGACCTCTCACCAGGAACTGACCATATTGGCATCCTGATCACAGATTTCCTGCCTCCAGAACTGTGAGAAAACAAATTTTTGTTGTTGAACTCACCCAGTCTATGGTACTTTGCCATGGCAGCCAGAGCAGACCAATACAGGAAGTAAATCCAATGCTTACTCTATAAGACCCTCATCCTTGATCTTAGAGAGTTTCTGCTGATAATAAAAATATATGACCATTAATCAACTACACTCCCTAATAAACACACAATGTATCTGAGGATTGCATTCCTGTGTGAAGCCTGGGGAATATTATGCTTGCTTTGTACACTAAGTTGTACTTTAGTCCCCCCTTTTCTGTGGTTTCTTTCTTTTTCCTTTTTTAATTAATTAATTTATTTATTTTTGGCTGCATTGGGTGTTCGTTGCTGCACGTGGGCTTTCTAGTTACGGCGAGTCGGGTCTACTCTTTGTTGCGCTTCATGGGTTTCTCATTGCAGTGGCTTCTCTTGTTGCGGAGCACAGGCTCCAGGCACGTGGGCTTCAGTAGTTGTGGCTCGCGGGTTCTAGAGCACAGGCTCACTAGTTGTGGTGCACGGGCTTAGTTGCTCCATGGCATGTGGGATCTTCCCAGACTAGGGATCGAGCCCGTGTCCCCTGCATTGGCAGATGGATTCTTAACCACTGCACCACCAGGGAAGTCTCTTTCCATGGTTTCATTTACAAGATTTCATGGTCTGAAAGAGTAAGTGGAAAGTTCCAGATATAAACAATTCATATGTTTTAAATTGTGTGTCGTTCTGAGTAGTATGTTGCAGTCTCAAGCCCTGTCCCACCTAGGTCATGAATCACCCCTTTGTCCAGTGTATCCTGCCATCCTACTTAGTCACTAAGTAGCCACTTCAGTTATGAGATCAACTGTCATGGTACCTCAGTGCTTGTGTCAAGCAACCATTACTTTACTTAATAATGGCCCCAAAGTGCAAGAATAGCAATGCTGACAATTCAGATATGCCCAAGAGAAGTCTTAAAGGGAAAATGTGAAAGTCCTTGACTTAATAAGGAAAGAAAAATGTCATACGCTGAGGTTGCTAAGGTCTATGGTCAGAACGAATCTTCTATCCATGAAATTGTGAAGAAAGAGAAAGAAATTCATGCTAGTTTTGCTGTCCCACTTCAAACTGTAAAAGTTAAGGCCACAGTGAATGATCAGTGCTTCGTTAAGAAAGAAAAAGCATTGAATATGTACAGCAAGATATTTTGAGAGAGAGAGAGACCACATTCACATAACTTTTAGTACAGTATATTGTTATGATTGTTCTATTTTATTATTGCTGTTGTTAATCTCTTATTGTGTCTAATTTGTAGGTATGTACATACAGGAAAAAAACATAGTATTTATACAGGGTTCAGTACTATCCATGGGTTTAGGCATCCACTGGGGGTCTTGGAATGTATCCTCCTAAATAAGGGAGTGACTACTGTATTAATGCAGAGTGAAATGCATTTAGAATTTTGACTACATAAATTCTTGATGTAAAATTTAAGATGTTTGACTAACTCAGTTGGCTACCATTTCAAAAAATGCTTAGCACCAAAAAGTTTGAAAAATTTAATTCAAACAAGGTATATATTTAACACGTAAAATAAAAGCAGGTCATTTTTCTGACTTGCTAGAACTTAGTGGATATATTATATTACAAAATGTTGTCCTTGTGAGAATGGCAGCACATGTGTCTGCCTACAGCTAAGGCCACATGCTGTTTTACTTCAAACTTTTTTACTATCTTCTATGAAAGTTATGGTTAGTATTTTATTTCTTTCATAATTATTAATCACTAGCAGCATGATAAGCACTATAAATATTTTTTTGAATTTCATTTATTTATTTTTTGTACAGCAGGTTCTTATTATCTATTTTATACATATTAGTGTACATATGTCAATCCCAATCTCCCAGTTCATCCCACCACCACCATCCCCACCCACTTTCCCCCCATGGTGTCCATACTTTTGTTCTCTAGCACTATAAATATTTTTAAATAAAGTTTTAAGTGTAATGTCAGCACATACTTTATTTTTACTTCCTTTGGCAGTACTTAAAATAGATGTTTTGCTGTTTTGCTTTCCTGATATCACTCCCCTTAAAATTCATCTTTTACAGTGAAATAAAATACTGGCAATATAAACAAATTTTAAAGTTAGTCTTTTTTTCTCCAGTTCAGGCAACTTGTGTTGATTTTTGTACACTTTTAAGAAAGGAAGATGGATCCCTCTAATCCCTAACCAAAATTTATAATTGACACAGAATAAGTCAACATACAGGAAATTAGTATCTGTTTACTACACATCACATCACAGAAATGCATTCTCTTTAGTGGCACTAGTCCATATGATAAGGCAGCTTGCAAAATGTTATATTATCTATAAAAGCTGCATATAGTTGGAGGAGTTCAATATTAACACATTAAATATCCTTATGAAATGAAAACAAATATACAGATTTGTAACTGTATTCTCCACTTATTTTTCATCTTAATGATCATGGATGAATTTCTTAACTTTTCTTTGAAGTTCAGATTGTAATAAAATTGCAATAGTTTATATAAAACTCTATTTAGATGCCACACGTCCCCAGTAGATTAACATTCCTTGCTTTACACTTTTTGCGAATATATCTAAAATAAAACCTGTACCATTTTTTTAGTATTTATTTTGTCTCCCTTCATTAGACAACAAATTCTTTGAAAGGAGGAATCATGTTTTATTCTCTTTTGCCCCCAAGCCTAGCACAGTAATTGACAAGAAACATACCCTCTGTAATTGCCCATTGAATGAACAAATACTCAGTAGAAATTGGGAGCAGGGTCTCTGGAGCCTTACTATATGGGTTTGAATCCTGGTTTTGTACTTACTCTGTTATCTTGGCAAATCAGACTTTTTGTGTGGATAATAATAAAATTAAATTCATAGGGTTTTATTGTTAATTGAGTTAATACTTGTAAAGCCTTTAGACTAGTGCTTGGATCTTAGTAAGAACCCAATCAACAACTATTATTATTATTCAATATAGGAAACATAAGGAACTATTAAACTATATTTTCTGCATGAAGCTGTGCTAAATAAGGTAATATGTTCTTGTTTATCTATGCACAGTGCAAAATGATTTTCACATTTTGCAACTCTCTATAGATGTTATAAACTCTTGTCAACTTAGTTAACTTGTCCCAAATTGAGTTCAATTCATCCATTCAGCAACCTTTATTTGGCAAAATATGAAGTAAAAGGCCTTCAAGAAGTTCAATTTTAGAGGAAGGTTTGATACTCACAGAGAAATAGTAGTTCATGAAAATCTCCATTAGCATTTACCCCGATATTTTGTAATTATGTTTATACTTGTCTCTTCGATAGAATCTGAATTCATATAAGAGATTTTTATTGTTCTTATATTCCCAGCTCTTGAACATTTACAAAATAAAGTATGCCAAAATAACATATAAGTAATAATATAATTTCTGGTGATTCATCTGAGTGATTAGTATAGGAAGTTGATTAATCTTTTTAAGGACTTATTTAAAGGACTTATTTAAAAATACACATTCACCTTACATATTTAAATTCAATTTTAAACAGGGAAAGGAAAACTAATTTGCTCACATTTTATCAGAGAGTACAGGACTTTCCTCTGAGTAGAGCTGCCCTATTTCTGTTTTACAAGGTCTTTCTTGTATAAACAGTAGTCATAAGCCACTAACTAGAATTTTTATTGCTAGTTCTATAATAATTTTAAAAATACTAATGAAGCAATTTGAGTGCAGAATACCTCTAGATTTTGTTTTGTTTTGTTTTCCTGGTTTCTTAAATTTCATCCTCAATATCTAATTCAATAATAGTGTTTTCAGTTATTTACTTTTATATTTCAAAAAAAAACAACTTAGCTTTTTTGGATATAATGCTCTATTTTTACATGTAAATTTAATCAATTAGAAAGAAATTTAAATCTCATAATTACAATAACAAATGTAATTGCCATATTTTGTGGAACAAAGACAATGAACTCTGTAAACACATGAGCCAACTCTGCAAACTTCTGGGTTTGGGCATTGGGTACTACACAGGCAGTAGTTGAATGTTTGAGAGAGGATTGGAGAGTATTAGTAATTAAGTTCTGTCATTAAAGGTCTATTAAAATAACTTCTAGTGTACATATGGTTGTCAGAAATCTGGAAATTCTTTACAGAATAGGTGATATTTAAGGTAGACCTAGAAAAAGGGTAAAGATAGAAAAAGAGACATACAAAACACAGGAAACAATCTGAGAAATGACCTGGAGTTCAGAAAATGTGTGACTCTGGGAAACAACAGTTAGTCTAACTTGAACATATGAAGATGGAGGTTTTCTAAAACGCCTTGAATACTAGATGGTTGTTGGAGGACAGAGGGAACAGAAAGTGCCCACTGAACTGAGAAGAAAAGATTTGAGACTGACAGATGAGGCAGTCAGCTCCATATAATCAGTGGTTCCGTTTATCATAGAGTAACATACTCGCAGGGTAGGATCCGGTGGACGCCAATTTGGAAGCATTCACAACTGGGCTCCTCACCATCGAGGAGCCATTGGGACAATTTTATGGTTAACCTAGGGTATGGGGCGATACCCACAGGAAGTGCATTCCAGAGTCAAGATTAATGAATGTGTAACTAGTCTCATAGGTGCCGGGAGTACGTCAGGGAAGGTCTTCATCACTCTTTGGAGACTAACAGAGCATAGAGGCCACCTGGACCTAATGATAATTTAAAAATATCTATTAACTACAAAGCCTTTGATGACAGAGAAGAGATTTACTACACAATACAGCCCTAAGTAGGGTCAGTGGAAGCACAGGAGGAACTGAACAGACCCAAGATGGCGTCAGTTATGCTAACACTCATACAAAGGTCAACAGAGTTTAATTCCTAAGCAATACCAGAAATGGAAGATGGGTGAACAGGAACACAGTACCTTAATAATCTTGGGACTCCCCTGGTGGCACAGTGGTTAAGAATCCGCCTGCCAATGCAGGGGACACAGGTTCGAGCCCTTGTCCAGGAAGATCCCGCATGCTGCAGAGCAACAAAGCCTGTGTGCCACAACTACTGAGCCTGCACCCTAGAGCCTGCAAGCCACAACTACTGAGCTCACATGCCACAACTACTGAAGCCCACGCACCCTAAAGCCCATGCTCTGCAACAAGAGAAGCCACCGCAATGAGAAGCCCGTGCAACGCAACGAAGAGTAGCCCCCTCTTGCTGCAACTAGAGAAAGCCCACACGCAGCAAAGAAGACCCAATGCAGCCAAAAATAAATAAATAAACAAATAAATTTATTTATTTAAAAAAAGAAATAATCTTATATCAAAGTAAGATAATTTAGATGGGTTGAGGTACTAAAACAAAGACAAAAGCTTAAACAAAATGATGATAGGGAAAAAGCAAGATTTTTGTTTGAGAGATGCTTAAAGATTAATTCATATTCTATAATCTGTATTATATATACATACATATATACACATACATATATACTATATGTCAAAATCCTATCTCCTATGGCAACCATTAGATTTCATTTAATAATAATTATACAGTCAGCATTGTTCTAAATAATTTACATGAATTATCTCATAAAAGCTACCTAATAATGGTAGTAGGTAGCTACGCTTATTATATACAATATAAACTGAAGAAACTGAAGCACAGAGAAATTAAGTAATTTGCCCAAGTTCACGTAGTTAGTAAATGATGGAGCCAGGCTTTTGACTCATACCAGGGCTTTAGATCAGTTTTTAACCACTGAACTATATAGCCATTCTATAGGAGGGAAGCAAGCACAACTAAGTGAAGTAGGGACTAAGGATTTAATAGAGGTACACGCTTAGGGAAAAATTTCACTCAGACCCAATCATCTCTTCTATGCTTGGTAGATACCTGCTGTTTATATCACCCCAAATTGTTTCCTCTTCTTCTGCCAAATATTCCCAATATTCCATTGGGTGATGCATCCTCTTCTCATTGTGTAAAGTCTGTGAACTTACGTTCAACACCAAAGGTGGGCCCTGATTTGTTTAAGTCATTCAGCAAAGTCCATCCTTCTCCCACAGTAATTAATTCAGGGAAGGGAGAATGACTCAGTTGAAGTGATGAAATGTTTAGGAAAGTAGCTTCCTTGTTCTTCAAGAGAACTACCAGAAATTTCTCTCCTTGCTCCCCCTTTTTGGATATCATTGAGGAAGTTTTGGCCATGGTTATCAATCTTTGCAGGCAACCTGTGGCCATGAAGGAGCCCTGAATGAGGTTAAAACTTTCATCCCCAAAGACAAAGTCGAAAGAAACTACATCCTTAACAACACTGCTGAGTTACTGAATTTATGAGTCAGTAGAATAGGTCACCTTTTGGTATATAAGCCATTCTAAATTGGATTTTAGATTATTTGCAGCCAAAATTATTCTGATGCATTTACAATTTCCTTAGCTTCTTATCTAGATCAATGTCACTTTGTTACCAAAGTTGTGACATTCTCCTTTTACTTTCTGATCCATCTATTTATAAAACACTTACAGCATGAGAGCCTTGACTCCATACTGATTTATTCTTCTCCTGAAAGTATGTAACAGATTTTCTTGTTTGGACTATATGGGTTCATCTGTGTTGGCTTGCATCCTAGCCAAGGTGTTTTCCTTAATGTATTCCAGGCTAAACCATTTGACAACTTATTATACATGAAGTTGTTGGTACTAAAAAAAAAATCTGTCAAGGATACCTAATTTACTCATCAGGGTTACAGAAAAAAATGAAATTCTTATTCACTAGTTTTATTTAATTAATCTTTAATTTACACTTCTGTTATGTCTTATAATAAAATGTTAGCTTCTTATTTTATAGCTTTTTAGTTTAATTATTCCATTGGTTGCTAAGGTTGAAAGCAATTTTTACGTTGAAAGCAATATTTAATGGAGTTGTCTAAATCCTTCAAAAGAATGCTACTTTTAAAAATTTAACTGATCTAAAACAAAGTCTAAATTATGGTAAAGTGTGTGAGCAGAAAGGGACATTTTAGAATGAGTTAGTCTCCATCAGATTCCCAAAGAAATATAATTCAAGTTTGTATGTTTTCATAGCTCAATAGCCAATGTAAGAGAGTAAATATGATCAACAGATTTGAGTTATTAGTATGGGAAGTTATAGTAATCTAGCTGCAGAGTTAATAGAACAGGAGAATAAAACAGCTTGTGAAAGAAAATTAATTTAGAAATAATTTTTAAAATATTTTTCAAAATATATTTTTAGTTTCAGACAAAAAGTATAGGAAAATGTCCCAGAAGAAATTGGAACTCTGCATCTGGATATAAGAAGCAATTTCTCAATCAGATATACATATTAAAAACACACAGACAATGAAATAGTTCCAGACTGTACTTTCCTTTCTGACATTACGGTGGTTTAGATGGCGTATGAAACCTCCTGCTTCAGGAAAACTAGATCCTAAATAGAAAAGAAAAAAAAAATTCTAGACTTGCAAAACATAGAGGAGTTCAAAAAAATAATAAAAAATAAGCAAAAAAGAACCCCTGCCACTTTGCCACTTTATCTCTGCATCTCCCTCCTTCCCCCCAAACACTTCCTCTAGAGTTGGAGCTGGGACATAAAACTATGGATAGATAGACAGGAGAGGAAGAATTTCCCCTAAGGCAGGTGTTCAGAGTAACCCAGCCCAGTAGGTACTATAAGCTTTGGGCCACTGCTTAGGTAAGTGTTTGAATTTGGGACTTCCCATTGATTTGGGCCCCACTGCTGGGAAAGGGAGTAAAGTTTTCCTGGGTCTTTGGCAAACCCTAGCTGTTTGCAGAAGTGGACCAAAGTCTACTGCCGATGAAAGCATCCCAAAGGAGAACTGGTGGAGATAAACATATGAGCATCGAGCAATAAACATGCACACAAACCAATGGGTAAAGGAAACAGATTTCCACCCTCACCCAAAGATCATGTAAAATATACATAACACTAAATATAACTGTGCTTAAAGAAGTAAAAGATGGAATCACAAAGGTGAACAGGTAATTAGAGGCTATGACGAATGGCCGTTAACTTTGTTAAAGAATCAAACTGGGTGACCAGGTCATGAGGCGGAGCCAGAGCAGCGCGCTGGAGGCCGCAGGGCCAGCCTGTGCAGTGTGAGGGCATTCCTGAAGCCGGTGGCCTGGAAGCTGAACCAGAGGCAGGACATCTCTTCCTGGCTGGCCCCATGGTTCCCCAAAGCCGCAGGCGAGTCCGTGGTGACCCTAAAAATACCCATCAAGGTGGAGCTGGCGGCTGAGAAAACCTACAGGTAGTATGCGTGTGGCCACAGCAAGAAGCAGCCCTTCTGTGATGGCTCCCACTTCTTCCAACTCATCGGCCTATCCCCACTCAAGTTCAAGGCACAGGAGACCCGCATGGTGGCACTTTGTACTTGCGAGACCACCCAGAAGCCCCCGTACTGCGAGGACACCCACAAGAGTGAGCAGGTGCAGAAGCTGAAGTGGGCTCCCCACTCGGAGGGGATTGTCGCTGCCCGGCCCAAGAAGGGATCACCCCAGGAACCCCAGTACCCGTAGCTGGCTTGTGAGGGACTTGCTCCCGTAACCTGAGGGTTCCAATCTAGGGCCGCTGGGAATACACTGCTGCTTCAATTCCTGCTGGTGAAGATGGCATTAAGTAAGCATGCCCCACCCCCCGAAAAAAGAATCAAGCTGGACTTGAGGAGGGAAATCATTACTTATCGAAATATAAAACTCAATGAACAAATTAGATTAGCAGTTGGCAAATGATTTCTCCAGGTTTGGATGATAAGTGTGTCTAGTTCTGTTGACAGTTCTAGTTCTTGTATGTTCACAGTTATCTACATCATTAGTATGTGTCATAAGTAAGGTATAAGGGCTTAACACATATTCTTGTAATATATCAAAAGTTACAGTAAAATTAAGAAAAGCATTTTTATAAAATTTAAGATGTGTAACGGGGAGGCAGTGTCTTGGTTTTGAGAAGGAAAGCGAGAGTGCTGTGTAAGTGGCATGAGTGAACTTCAAGAGGGCATGTTGAATAATAGCATAGGCAAATGATCTAAAAAATAATCAGTGGAAAGCAAACAACATAATATCAATAACTATGAAATTCCTATTGTTTATTGATCACTTTCTAGGTGCAGTGCTTCTTTTTGCAGTCTCCTTTGAAACCTATCAATGGAGTAAGCATCATCTGAGGAGGGGCAACTCTCTCTTCATTCTAAAAAGGAGTGTTTGTGTGTATAAATCAGACATTCAAACAGAAGTCTTGAAATAAAGTAAATGGTTTATTCTGTCTGTGATTTTCAAACTTTGCTCTTTAGAACCTTCTCAGGGTACCATAAAATAGAAAAATTCCAAGCCCCTCCATTCTATTTCCAATAGTGCACTCATTTGGCTACCAAGTCCTTTAGCTGTAGTGCCTGGTGGGCATCAAATAAATGTTCTTTAAAGGACTCAGGAGCTAAAAAAGAATCTTAGTCTCTAAGAATCATTTAGGTTCTATTTATTTATAATGCTATTGTAGCCAAAAGTTAAAAGCACCAGCAATCTGTTAGGCCTTTGTCAAGGAAATTTACATTACAGAAGAAAAAGCTGGATTAAGTAAAAACAAGTATTATACCTACCTGATGCAAGAACTGAACTGTGTAGTGCAATAAAATGTCAAAACCAAAAAAGACCTTAGAGATCATCTAGGCCAAATACTCCTTCCTGATCACAACCCATTCTACAGAAATCAGTGAAAATTGAAAATAAATAAATGTATGTGGCAAGGTAAGAGAAAGGGAGAAATAATATTAAAATATTTTGGTAGCTTAATTTTTTAACAGAGAATAAACAACCACAGGTGATAGACTATTTAATCAGATATTTGTGTATATGGCATTATCACCCTTGAAATTGTCTCAGAACTAACATGAACTGATAAAAAGTAAAATTTGCATGACAATAGGAATGTGTGTTCATAGTTTAAAAATCAATCAGATAATGTAAATAAATCATGAAAAAAATATCCTTTTTTAAATGTTAGGTGCTTAAGATAAATAATTAAAGGGAATTCTTTTAGTGGATAAACAAGCAGGAAAACATGACTTACTGTATCAAAGTATAGCAGTCCACCTTTTGTTCTAAGCTTTGAAAAAGTTAGTTCATCTATGAAAACTAATTTAAAAATTTTGATGGGCAAATATATATCTAGTATTATGTCACATATATATCATTATATTTATATTTTATTATATATTGTATATATTATGTGCATTTATATTTTATAGATATCAAAGATTTACAGAGAAAGAGTGGGAACACAATGATTTCTATCAGAACTTTACGTACCTTGGAGAATGTTTTAACTTCATAAATAATTCATTTCTCCACAGAATGAATGTGACTGTTTTTGTTCTCATTCAATTATAATAGTCTAAGAACATTTCCCAAGAAAATGCTGGCTGGTATAGCATATTTGATCCACTAAATTAATTCATTTACCTTTTCTAAACTGTTAGTCAAAAAAGTTTCCAGTTTTATAGGGATAAGAAATATAAACAAATAAGGTTAAAGTATATAATCACAAAATACTGTAGATTACAAAACAAATATATCTATGGCACAAATATATCTATGAATCTGAAGTCTTGCCATGCTTTTCTATATGAAATAATGGCTTTGGTATATATATAAACTTGGAGATATGAGAGTGAACTAATTTCCTCTTTTGTTTTAGAACTTTAATTATTGTATTAAGAGAGATGAATAAAATATGTGGCTGTACTATGAGCCAAAGTAAAGATTTCATGCAGAAATCCTACCAAATACAGATAAAACAAGAACTAACTTTCAAATCATTTGTCAGATGTAATGGCTTTCCCAAGGTCCTCATCTCACTTTGTCTTTGTGAACCATCCATATCTTGGGACATTCTGCTCAATTTGTTTCTATTCCTCTGCACTTCCTGATTCATTTTCTACCTTTTTGACCTCTCCTTCTTTTAGTCTTTCAGACAAACTTGAAGGAGTACCACTATTATGCTCATCATATTACTAGGGAAAATAAGTCTTAGGAAAGGTAAAAATGTATCCAGTATCCCACAGGTAAGAATCTTGCCCAATATCCCACCGATCACCAATGGCAAAGGTAGGAATCTGGCCAGGTATGCCTGGGTGCAGATCTCAGCTTTATCACTGGAGCTGCACTATGCCATGTGACTGAGCAGAATCAGTGATTAGAGATTCAATTGTGGTCAGGTGAATTTAAAGTACAGGATAAAGTGTCTAAGGGAAAAGTATATTAACCAGCTGAGGTTCTCCATAAAAATGCAGAGATAATTCTCATGGAGATGCTATTTGAAGGCATAGAAGTAAATAGGGAATTTAAAAACAACATGGTAAGGAAGAAAAGGGAAAGAGCTTAAGAACAGGATTCAGGGGGGAAATCTACACTTGATGGCAGAATGAGAATGTCGATAAGGTGATAAGCTCTATGTCTAGAACAAGAATGGACTGAATAAGTTTTCAATGAGATGCTGAAGAGAAAGAGAAGACTTAGAGATGTTGGAAGACAATGAAGTTAAATGATAGAAAACCGTTAGAGTGATAAAGAAAGGAGTGGTGGTTAACATTTCAAAACGTCATAGACAAGACAGGCAAGACACCAAAGACTCTGGACAGCCAGAATTTTGTTAATTTCAGCCAGAGCCATTTTATTAGTTCAGTTGTTTGAAAGAATGAATAGGAAATGGGGAAATAAGGCAGTGGCTTTTCCTTTTTCTTCTTATTTTTTTACTTTTTTTTTCTTGTTGAAGACTAAAACAAGTTGGCATGAAAAGTTAAGGGAAATAAGATGACATTTTTAGGTAGGAAACTGGTTTAAGAAAAGGTTTGTTTGGCTAATATAGGCAAGACCTGACTCAACTGAGTAAGAAGTGTGAAGAGGGGAAGAGTATATAAAGATGAAAAAACAGAGAGAGGGATTAGACTGAGAGATTGTTGACTTTTTCTTGGTGGTAAATTGTATGCATTCTTATCTGTATTTATAGAACCAAGATATTTATTAGAAAGTAGGAAAAGAACAGAGTCCTCGACATTAAAGACATACAATAGGTGTAGAATTAGTGTTTGTAATTGATTCAACAGCCAGTTATAATATTCTTACAGGAGTGAGAGAATTTTTTCCATTGAGTTTATGAGGAAGAGAAAACTCAAGGAAAAAAAAAGTCTAGTTATTCATACCCAGCTGAGTTCACAAATAAATAATAAAATAAATAAAGTGGAAAGAGTAGTACTGAAACAAGCAGACAGCAATGAAAGAAAATAAACTCTGAATCTTTGCTCTTCAAAGAAAGCATCCTGGAGTAAAGGAGGAATATCAAATTCTTAAGTAACTTTATACTTGTAAAGAAACTCTATTCAAATTCATCCCACACTTCTTTTAATACTCTATATATTATCGACTCTCTTTTAATTCGTATCTGGAAGCATATATCTTTGTTTAAAAAGTTGGTTCCTTCAATGAATTAAGTCCATCTAGTGATCCTTTAATTTTTACTTACAGCAATCCAGATGTAAGAAGTTAATTGTCTTAGAAATAGTGCATTCAATATCAAGTAAACTTTTGTCAAGGACAGTTCCTTAAAAGGAAGAAAGCAACAGCAGTCTCAAAATAGTATCAGTTAGTCTTACCTTTTCCCAACTGTTGATGAATAAAAAATGTTGATTAATCTTTTGTTGACATCAACAATCTAATTCAAATTAAATTATATAAATACAATTGTATTGTGTTTTAGATACTTTAAATTCTGACTGATAAAAATATCATTTCTAGTCTTAAAGCTATACATATGCCTGTATATGAAAATAGTTAAATTACCATAACTCATTTTCTGACATCAGTTGTAGAGGCTTTATTCAAGCTTCTCTTTCATTGTCTTAAATACATTAAGGATACACTAGGCAGTTTCTCTGGTTCCCTCTAGTTTTAACATTCCAGAATCTTTGTTAGTCTCTTGTTTTATTCCAATAGTTAAAGGAATGATTTAAAGGACAGTTATATTTTCTGCACCACTTCTTTCACAAGACTTCATAAAAAAGGCTAATTCTTTAGTCAATATTAAAACTATTCTTTTCTCAAGAGGGAATTGATGATCCAAGGAAGGAAAGATCTACAAATATATTCTGTACCTTCTTCATTTTTTTCCATATCCATCCCATATCAAAAGTTCTAAGGATAGATACTTCCCCATTCTGCTTATCTCCCATTGGCATTCAAGTATTAATTAAAAGAAGCATCATTTACATAGCACAATTTTGGTTTTTTGGATTGTCAAATAATTTCTGCTTGATTAGTACATTTTATGCAACTGTTTACTTGTAGACAAAAATGGCTAAAATCATTGTCTGCTCTGTTGACAATCATGGTATGGAAATGATATATGAGAAGCTCCTCTTTCAGATATACTTCTCTGCATTTCTAGAGCATAGACTGTAAAAATAAGGGAAAAAAAAAAGAATTCTTTGCTTTCTTGTATGGTAAGAATGACTTTTCTGTAGGGCCAGTGTTTGATGTTTATGCCAATATTGTGACTCCCCTACCCAACAGTGATATAACAATTAACTCCACCACGAGTCATGGATTGATAACTTTTGTGTTTTAAAGGCTTTCATGCAAGAATGATGACTCTCTTGGGTGATGGTGGAGAAAATAGTAAGTTATGCTTTCCTTTACAATCTCTAAGTATCAACCTTGTAAACCCCTTATTCTCACCTGATTCTATAAAGGATCAAAATTCTTAAAAAGGTGTCTGGATTTCTCCTCAGTGTCATTGTGCTTAGAAAGGATTTTGCTCCCTACCTCACATAATATGTTCATTAATAAGAAACCTGAAGAACATTATTAATCTTTTACAAGCAATGTATATCATGACTGGTCATGTTGAATGTTAAAAACAAAGTCAAAAATGTGGTCACACTTTAGTCATAATATAGTTTGTTTAAATTAATATGTGATCAGCAACAAGAAACCAAAAACTAGATTAGTTATGGTTTACAAAAACAGAGATGCCTTTTTCTCCCATAACAAGCTTGTGGTACATTATTGTTGATATTTTTGTAACAGCTTTATGATTTCAAAGCATGAGGCTGAAATCTTTGCTGTTCTCATGGCCACAAAATGACTGCAAGGGCTCCAAACATTACCTTCTCATTTCATATTCAAAGACATAAAGCAAGGGAGAAAGCTCTTAATCAGAGAATAATATAAAATTGTTTGACAGTTATCAGAAAGTAAACATTATTTTTGATAAGTCATTCAAAATATTTCTGTTCAATCTCATTGACCAGAATTACACAAGTGAAAAGCTAGGAATACACAGAACAGAAAGGGGTTAAAAATAGCCTTGGAGAAGTAAAAAATACCTCTCTGCCATGTATATCTTCATAAATATGATTTTTATACCATCCTCACTCTTAGCTCTATTTTCTTTTTGTATTTTTATTTTCTGTTTACCTCATTTTTGTACTTTAAATGCATCTTTATCTTGCTTCATTTCATGTAATTTTATGAACCCTCTTAAGTCTTTTTGGAATGAGATATGTATCTCTACGTATATGCATATATGCATACAAAGTGATACTGTTCCAGCTGCTTCTCTGTAATATATTTTATACATGCTCATTTGGAAATCTTTATTGATTTGATTTCCACAGCCATTGATAAAAATATTTCTGTAATTTTGGAGTCAATTTTATAATAACAAATTGCATGGATAGTTTTACAGTTTGTGAACAGCAAAGAGCAACATTATTTTAAAAATTAGCAAGGTTTTCAAATATTGCTTATAACATGGTCTCATGACGGGAACATTTTCATTATGTTTTCTTTCATCCTTGTTCATTGATCCCTGTGGAGTTATCACTGAACCATGAGATTACAAATCCAGGAAAAACAGCTCCTGTGCATCACTAGCTCATAATTCAGCACAGGAATGCAGGTCCACACTCCAGCTCTTCTCCTTGCCCTGCCAAATGGATGGTTGGTTTTGTTGTGTTGTGTTGTGGTTTTTTTTTTTTTGATGTACAATTGTGTGGGTTTGAATGAAAGGGGGAAGTGATCAAAGCAGAGAGAGACAGAGAGAAGATAAAACCAAAAATTTTTAGAAAGACATCTACTATTTTGTGATTTGACTATAAAAATGCATTGTGAGGAAAAAACTAGAACACATAGTCATTAGCAATCTGGAAAAAAATTCAAAAGAACTAAATGCTTGTGAGAAATATTGATTAGAATATGATTATATAGAAAAATACAGGTATAAGTTAACTGAATTGGTGACGAGTAAATGGCATGAATAATTGTTACAAGTACAACTTTCAAAGCTCTTGTTCTTGTTTGTTTGGCAATGATGACAATTCTAAATTAGTTTAAGGCATTGATGCTAATGCTACAGAAATTAAAGCCTTTGAAAAAATTTTGATTCATTTATGTTTATTTATAGGTATTATTTTAAAGGGTCTTGCAAATGTTCTTAGATTTAAAATGTTAATAATGTATTTACTAAAATGTGATTGACATTATATCTAAATGATAATGACCACTATGTAAGATTATTTATGCATATAGACAAACACTGGTAGGGAATGTAAAAAATTCAACACTGGTATATCAGGTTGATATGAAAATTTTTTGTTTTCTATTTTTACTTCAAAATTATGTTGCTACTAAAATTGTTTTTATTTAAGTAGGTAAAATATTCAGAAATTTCTTTACACTGTACTGTACTTTATGACACAATTGATTTAGTATCTTATAACTAACATCTAATAATATTTGAAAATATCTATTTTTATATAAAATAAAGTAATATTAATTTTCTTTGTGGTAATTCACAATTTGAATATCCCTATTCCTGTAGAGAATCTATCTGTACAATTAAAAATAGGGAAAGAAAGGCCTTGGGTATATCAATAAGAGATATTCTCTCTGTATGATCTTGTGAGTATATTGAAAAGCTATCATCTACCTTTGAGCAGGAAAAGCTAATTCACTGGACATTACTAAGTAGTGGCAAAGAGCCATCCTTTGAAGATGAATTTGAGGCTTAGAAATATCCCAAAATCCTTGGTGTCTAAAGAGTGGGGGATATGTTTAGACTATTAAAACTCTTATACATAAAATTGAATGGACTTTCTTTGGAGACAGACTAGACATTCTGATTGTGAAAGGGTTTGAGCAGAAGCTCCTTCCAAGAGGTAGCTTAAGAAGTTTTGAAAATGTTTCTGCCTTTACTAGGAGATGAGCTACAAACCTATTTTCACCAATTTGTTTTGGAAGTAGGCTGGTGAGGATGTGGCTTCAAAGTGACTCTGAAAATAATTCTAAAAGAAATGCTCTCCAACTGACTTGATAAGTGTCATTAATGTTTTTTTTAAATCTACATAACCTACCGGTGTGACAATTTTGAAGGCAATACTCATGGATCTCTGAATTCTAATTGAGACACCTAACTAAATTAAAAAAAAAAACTAAACATTAAAAATAATAATACAACAAACTGGTCCATCAGGCTAGCAGGTACCAGTTATTCAAACACATTTCATCTCAATTATAGTGGCTGAGAGTGAAAAGACTCCAGTCTTATCTGGGCAAGAAGGGGGCCTTGTGGAGAACATTGCTGTGCTGATTCTGGAGAATCCCTCTAGAAGGTCTGTAGTCTCCTTGGTTTGTCTGTTGACTGGTGGCTTTCCAGATCCTTGTTCTCAGCAGTGGCTCACTATCTGGATTACTTGGAAACTCTGATTCATATGCAGAACTGTCTACTACCTTCTCAGAAGAGAAAGGCAAAACTTTTGTTCCTTCCTCTCAATATCTTTTCTATTTTCTTTACTCTAACTATAAAAAAAATTATCTGTCTCTATAGTTTTTTCTATTAATCTATTATTGTTATTGTTGCTACTGTTATTATTATTTTGACACTCATTCTCTCTCTTGCTGTCCATCGAGATTCTCTTGCTCAGTTCAATCTGAACTATCTTAAAAGGTTCAACTTACTATTTTCTATTAAATGCTAAAAAAAATCTTGATATTATTTTATATTTATATATACAACGCAACACACTTAGATATATCTTAATACAGTAATTCCTGTCCTTACCTTTCCATATATTATCTTGATATGAAAGAGACTTACTTTAGTTGTTATGGTCTGGGGTAGAAAAACTTAGGTAATTTTAAATAGAAGAAATGAAGATAGTAAATTCTCAAACTTTTGTCACTCTCAACACAACTAAGTTTAACTAAACTTAATTTTATGAACAAGATCAGGAACGCTGCTTGCAATTATCGGAAAAATCACTCTTAATTTGGTTTGTATCTTTGTGTAACTGCATCACTGTGAGGTATACATTCCAAAGCATCATAAACATGCTTTTCTCATTTTTATAATACAGATACAAAGAAGACCTCATTGCTTCAAGAGTATTATGAATATTGTTCGTGGTCATTTTGATTAATCACTACAAGACTTCTGTAACCTAAATGCTGAAAAAATTATGTGCCAAAAGTCATGATCATTTTTTAGATGGTAGTTATTACTGAGACAGATCCTATCATTTGTTTTCCAACTCAGTAGATAGGGAATGATAATTAATCACTGTTGCTCATTACACAAAATGTATATCCATAAAGAAAATACTCAGATTTACTAACAGCAGTTCTGTCAAGGTATTGTATGTAATCTGGCCTTTATTTTCTTTAACCAAATTTCTATTTGTATTGTATGGCTCCATTTTTTGATCTTGGATCTATGAATGAATGTAAACAAGAGAGCATGATCTATGTTTAGAAGAGTTCTCTCTTTGTAATCATCCTTTTTGAGAGGGAAATATTCCCCAGCTGCATGCTGATACAGAAAGTAATTAAATTTAATAGTAGCTGCCCTTAATTTATGGGCACAGGGAGAAATAATCATATTTAAAATAAAAGCCACAGCTTTTAAATGAATATATAAGCCACTGTAGCCTGTCTGCAGTAAAAGTAACTCTCGCTGCCATTCAAAAGGATGACATTAAAGCGGCTTTTTTTCCCTTTATTCCTGTCCATTTGTACTTTTAAAGGAAAGGTAATCTATTGAAAACATCACTGTCCCCCTGATGAGGAGTTTTTTCTTTTTATTCTTAAATGGCTATAAAAGGCTTCAATACCATGTTTTTTTGGTTTTTGGTTTTTGTTTTAAAGCGCTTCCTCAGCTTCTGCTTTGGCACTCCCATCTGCTCCAAAATAAAGCATTGAAAAGAGACATTAATTTGCCTCTTAGAATCTAATAAGATATTGATTTTCATTGGATTTGAATGTAGATAATTATGTCTCAAAATCAAGAGAAGGATGTTCTTGTTAAATCATTCTATATGAAACTGTGATAATTTGCAAAGTCATGGGTACATTATATACTATTTTTACTTAAATGAAAAAAAAAGAAAATTATGTAAATGATACAAATTAATTTCTGAAAAAATCTAAATAATCTATAGTCATATTTGTTTTCAAAAGCAAAATAAATAAAAGTAATATATTTTCAAGAAAGCAACAGTTTTTACATGTAGGATGTTAGAGACACTCTTTTGATACTTACATGCTTTGCAGAATGGAACAATAATGGAAGCAGGACATGTGATTCTAAGTAGATCTAGCAAAACACCTCATTTATCTCACAGTGATGCTGAATTGGTCCCATAGTACAAATCCAGGAGAATACCTAGTTAGTGTATTTTAAGCAACACAAGTATTAGAAACACTTTTATTTCTATTTGCTTTAACTTGGCTAACTTTATTCTCAAGGTAATTCAAACTTTGAAGAAGCTGATATTAATTATTTTCCACTTTTTATTCTTTTCAGTAATAAATCTGTTTCATTTTTTTAAATTCATATTTTGTTCCTTTGAATATTTTCCCAAAATTTCTATCTAAATTATCTAAATGAAAATAAAGTTAAATTAGGTTGGACCATCATCAGGAACTGACAATTCATATAAACTCTTTGCTAACATTTTTATTCTTTGGCACCTTAGGGGTTAGTGCAGATTAAACAATGGCTGTCACATAGAAACCACCTTATAAATATTAGTTTTAATTATTACTTATTTAACCTTTAAGTAATTGAAGTGTAAAATGAAGTATTTATTTAAACATTGATAAAAAAACATTTGCTGAAACTTTGCTTTGTGAAAATTGCTGTGTTAGCAGCTGAGGGAGGTATAGACAAGATCTTGTCCACAAAGATCTTACATCTAGAAGATGAAATTGGATATACATTATATATACATATATAGCATATAAAATTTATTTCTTTTATTATATTTTTCTACGTAAACACATATACCTATACATGTGTATGTAATACTATATAATTGATTGATTAACTGATTGATAGGTCGACAATACAAGGCAGCAAGTAATGAATTCAACGGGACATAATGTTTGAAATTTCAGAAGCTGAGATTTCTTAAGGTAAAGGCATGACTTGATGTTTCAATTTCAGAACTTATTTAGGCATTCATTTTTGGTATGTCTATCCTGTATACTATTATAAATTCCCTAGTAAATTATGTAAGAGATATATCCTCAGTTTATAATATTTGAAATGAGTAGTGATTATGCTTAACTCAATAAAATATTAATATTAAAAAATAGCTCAGTTTTTCAAGTCATTATATTCCTAATATACAGGAAATAGATTTTTCTTGAAATATTATTTAATAAGATTATTTATACTCATAGATAATTAAAAGTCTGTTTAAGAAGAGACCATAATACTTCCACTATTTATTATTGCTATTAGTGGTAGAAAATATATTTTCATCTTCCATCATAGTATAAAAGATCATTTATCCTTAATGAGAAGAAATGAGAACACATGAAAGTATATACCTGTTATATAAGAACAAGAGATCAGTGGAAGGACCAGCTAATATGTGTATTCAAATAATTTAATTTATAAACATTTAAAGGCTGGCTTTCTGCTAAGTTGATAGACTTAAGTCTGATAAGTAACTGGTAAGTACTTTTATATTTCTACATAAGCACACTTTTCAAAGCAGAGATATCCTTTTATGTAGTAACTGTAATCTGGTCATAAATATAGTAACCTATACATTTCCTGTAAAGTTTCAAAGTGAAGATATATGCTTATGAATTTGAAATGTTCCACAGAGATTTTTTTATGAATATATGCAAGCAATTTATTACACAGTGAAGGTGATCATTTTAAGGGAGAAATTATTCTACTGACGCCTTTTTTTATATCACCCAGAATGCATTACAAACTCTAATGAAGGTCATTATTTCCAAAAGCCCTTAAGCTCAGAATAGTTTATAGTTTTGTAAAGTCAATTTATCATACAACAAAGGAAATATTCAGATGTGTATTTGTATCTTTTATATTGAAACTTTTCCTTAGTAAAATGGAATCTCTTCAAGGAATATACAATTTTCCATAAAAAGAAGGCTATATGGAAAAAATTTTATAGCTCTTTGATAACATATTACTAATATTTTATGTAAAAATGTTTTATTCCAAGCAAGTTTGTTGTGCTGAAATGTATCATCAATGTAGAATAGAGAAATTAGAAAAATTAGAACTATGTTTTTACTGTTTGCCCGTTTTTAGAAAAAGAAAATAAGAGAATTGCTTTCACTTATTATGTACATGCTTAGTCATTGATAGTCGGTCTTTACTTAGTATAATGATACTGAATTGTTGAGGCTGGTGTTGAGGACAGCATATTTCATTTTTCGCTTTTCTACCTAAGTTCTCATATATATTATACGTTTTCCCAATATCAGTATACATTTTCATTATATATTTTACATATATAATAACATATGTCTTTCTTTTCTGGGAAACAACTGACTTTATAGTTAATGAGAATCATTTCAGCCAATTAGATGTCTCCCATGAAGATTCAAGCAACACATGGTTCACAGTAGTAAGGGATTACAAATGTGGGTTTGTAAGCTTATCTTTTAGCACATAATAATGCTAAAATTATGAATTCTATGTGCTAAACTACTGGGTGTGATTTTTTTAAATGCTCTCCAAAAGGATAAACATTTTTTATCATATGCCACTGCTGTAGCCTTAAAGTTGTTGAATGTTGTGTTTACTTTTATTACAGTTCATCTGATTAAAAATATTAATCATTAGCAGTTAGCAATGCATGTCCTCTACTTTTTCTTTGTAAGTATCTGGAATCCTTTCAGCTAGATTAACTTTAAATAAAACAATCTAAATAAAATAAAGTAGTTACCATGTACCAGATGTTGCTCTAAATTCTTTAAATAACTAATTTAACTTAGTTATAAAAGCAACATTTACTCATACCTTCTAGGACTGTAGTACAATAATCTAGCATACAATGGTTTATTCTGACTTTGGCTCTTACACAGGATGAGTCAAGAATTTTATCATTCAAAGCAGTAGACAGTGAAGTCTTGAGTTTAAAGTTAAGACCAGTATTCTTTGTGCAGCTCGGCAAGAAAGGTCAGATGGACCAGATACAAGGTCTCAAGGAGCAGCCAGGACTAAAAGTGTCAGACAGGGTGGATACTATGAATTGAAAGAAATATTTTACTAATTTAACAAGTTTTTATCGAATGCATATAATAGCGCTGTATGGCTTTTTGCTGATACAATGATGAAATATGACATAGAATCTATGCCTTCATGGAGTTTACAGGAAGTTTAGATAGAATCACATTAAAATTTTTCAGGTATATTATTGTGATGGGTTGTACTAGAAGTCTATTAGATTTCTTAGAATCATACAAGCCAAAATGCCATTTTGGAACGTGGTTTTAAAAGTAATGTTTCTAATGTAATGACATGAAGTATATCTTTCTTGCAAGCCTTGATCTTGTTAAATTTTGATGGATAGGTCTATTTGAGTATTGCCTTTAGGTCTAGGGCTTTTATTTTAGGATGTTTTTCTGACTCCAAGGGGTAGCCATTATTCTTAAAGCTTGGTTGTCTGGGGTCCCAATTCAAAACCCTGGGCATTTAGGAAGGCTGCTTCTACTCACAGGACCTAAACTGCAGTCTCTTCCCAGCACCATACTTTTCACAGATATCTCCCCAGATTTTTGGCGTCCTAGCTGCTTTTGCTGGTAGGGGTTTTAGAGTCTTACTCTGGGCATATTCAATTTAAGGAAGAGTTATGACTTAAAGGGAAGATTTGGGGCATCTGTTGGCTGTTCTTTCCTCTCTGGGATTTTTACCACTCGAGATCCAATTTCCTGGCAGCCCAGAAGGCCAACAGTTTTGTCTTTAGTCCTGCAAGCTTGTTGCTTTCTCTTTTCTCTATCCTGTTATTTGGACAATGCCCCAAAGTAAAAAGCTAATGTGAATGTGGCGCTTGCCTTATGTGTCCCTCCTCTTTAAGGGATCATAGCTTCTTAAGTCATGCCTGTAGATAGTCTTCCAATAACTTCCAACGTTTATTGAATATATTTTGCTCAGCTTTTGTGGTTGTTATCAGTGGAAGTGTTAGTTCTTTACTGAGCCCACTTTGTCATTGCCAAAATTAGATGTCACTCGTGGACCTTTAAGCTTCCAGGTTAATTTCAGAGAAAGCTTATCATGTTCCTCAACACAAGAGTGTACTTCAATTTGAATGTATTTTCATTGAATTCATACTTTAATTTGAGAAGAATCTAGATCCTTATAATATTAATTCACTCTATCAAATATCAATGAAGTTTCCTGATATTATCAGATTATATTCTCTTATCTTTACTAAAGTTTTAAACTTTCTTCATAGAGAACATGTGCTCATCTTTCTCAAATGGCCTGATGTCCTGATGTTTTATACTGCTCAATGAAGGCAGATGTTGAGTTATTAGAAGAGAAAATGGAGTTCCCTGGCAGTCCAGTGGTTAGGACTCGGTACTTTCACTGTTGTGGCCAGGGTTAGATCCCTGGCCGGGAAACTAAGATCCCACAAGCCGTGGGACACAGCCAAAAAATAAATAAATAAAAGAGAAGAGAAAACATGATAGAGTGTATTAGAATATCCTTAATATTTTACTTATTAATGACCAACTATATTTCTCTATGAAAAACTTACAATATTTATTTGCTTTGTGTTCAGTCATGATTTAAGTATTCAGCTTCTAAACAAATTTAGAAAAGACACCATATGATAAAGAATAAGTGTAGATTTTTGCCTTTTTAACTGGTTTTTATTAAAATCCAGTAACTAACTGGTACTTAACTGATCCCAAAGTTTATATGCTTAATAAAATATAGAGTAAGTTTCCCCAAATGAGGTCCTTCTGGTGATAAAGTGTGTCCAGTTTTTATTTAAAGGGAATAGATATAAATTTTGCTGGTTTTTCTCTGCCCAATTTTAAGAGTTGCCTTTTTTGGTATTATCTTCTGAGTGTGTGTGTGTGCGTGTGCGTTCTCTCCTAAGCAGTGCCATCTTTTGCAGTGACTAAATTTACCATATATGGTCTCCAAAGGATCAAATTGCCATGTGTCAAGTGAAATCGAGTGAGTTTGTACATAAATATTCCCTTAAATGGTTTACAAAATAAGTGCACATTTTGATAATTAAGGGAGGATTCCTTTTTATACAAACTCCATCCTCCTTTGTGTTATATGTGAACAATGTGTATACAATTATCATCACAATCTCTTGTCCTAAACCCACTACCCTGATAAAATATGTTCTTAACTCTCAACCCTGGATTAGTACAAAGCCAACTTTAGGACCCTGATCCTGTAGTGACCAAAAAAATAAAAAATAAAAGTGCATTTTAAATCAAAGGTTTGAATTGTAGAAGACACCTTCTTCAGTTTTAAACTAAAGGACAGAGGGAGAATAACTAAATAAATGAAGAAATAAACTATTTTCACAGATTGGAAAATGCAATAATGTTAATAGATGGATTATTCCCAATTTGTTCTATTTATTTTGTAAAGGAATTCCAACCACTATCCCACCTGGTTTTGTGTGGGAATTAATAAGATGATTGTAAAATTTATATGGAACTGAAAATATCTAGAACATCAGCTGAAGAAAAGTACAAAGTTGGAGAACTTAGACTACCTGATATCAAGATTTATTATGAATCAATCAGTAATCAAGAAAATGTTTTACTGGTGTTAAAATAAGCCAATAGATAAAAAGAACAGAACCAAGAGTCTGAAAATAGTCCCATATATATATATATATATATATATATATATATATATATATATATAGAGAGAGAGAGAGAGAGAGAGAGAGAGAGAGAGAGAGGGTCATTTTTACCAAAAGTGACAAGGGGAAAGGATAAAATTTAACCTCAATCCTCACATTATACCATACTCAATACTTAAGTCAAAATGGATCATAGATGTAAACACAAAAGCAAAAACTACAAAATTTTAGAATATAATATTCTTAACCTCAGGGTAGGCAAAAATTTCTCAGTCATGACACAAAATCACTAACCTAGAAAGAAAAATAATATGATAAATTGGGCTTGGAAAATAACAAGTGCTGCAGAATATGTGGAGCAAATGAGACCCTAATACAGGGTTAGAAAAGTGTAAAATAGTACAGTTACTTTGGAAAGATTTAATACTTTCTTAAAAAGTTAAGCATACATTCACTGTGGTATCCAGCAAATCCACTCCTGAGTATGGGCTTAAGAAAAATAAAAACAGATGTCCACAAAAAGGCTTGTACATAAATGGTCATGTCAGCTTTATTCCTAGTAATCAAAACATGGAAACAACCTAAATACCTAACAAGAGGTAAATAGCTAAACAAAATGTGGTATATTAATACAATGGAATTCTACCTTACAATAAAAATAGTGAGTGAACTATTGACCACACGATGAGTGAATTGCAAAAGCATATACTGCATGAAGGAGGCCACGCATAAAAAATATATCCTAAATGCTTTGTTTTATATAAAATTCAGGAGCATACGCAATTAATCTCCAGTGATAGATACAATAGATCATTGTTTACCAGAGTCAATTAGGTATCCACGGAGAAAAAAATAATTATTGATTCCTATGGCATATCATATAGAAAACTCAATTCCAGAAGAATTTTAGACCCAAATCTGAAAGGTTAAAAAGATCAAGCTTCTGGAAAATAACACAGGAGAATAGATCTTTGGAGCAGAAAAATATTTCTTCAGCAGGATATAATAAACTACATATAAAGAAAAATATTGATTAAATGGCCTGCACTGAAATTAAGAACTTTACATAAAAGTCACTCTTAAAAGAGGAAATGTGAAAGTACATATATGCACAGTCTGTATTATATATACTGACAAATAGGTTTCTAAAATATAAAAGATTTCCTACACCTTAAAGAGAAAATACATAATAAAAGGATAAGCAAGCAAAAGACTTGAAAATCACTATGCAGTGATTTAAGGAAAGTAGCTCAACCTGATTAGTCATTAGGGAAAAGAAAATTAAGACCACAATGAGACACCTCTACATACCCACAAGAAGAGCTAGAATTAAAAAGACTGTTAATACCAAGTACAGGAGAGAATGGGAGCCACAGTTCCTTTCTACAATGGTGCTGTATAAATTAATAGAACCACTTTGAAAAATTGTTTGGCAGTGTTTACTAAAGCTTACTTAACATGCATACATCCTATGATCTAGCTATTTCACTACTAGGAATATACTTAACCAAACTGCATCTTAAATGTGCACCAACACACATATACAATAATATTTGTAATGTATTATATATAATAGTCAAAATCTGGAAAAAAAACTAAATACTCCTCAGACTGGATAAATGGTCTCATAATTATACAGTGAAATACTATGCACCAATAAAAATGAACAGACTACTGCTAGCTACATACAATATTATGAATATCATGCATGAGTCTCACAGATACAATGTTGAAGAAAATAAGCTAGACAGAGTAGGAAACGAGACTGCTGGGTTCCATTTCTATAAAGGCAAAACCAATCTATGGTGACAGAAATCAAAATGATGGTTGCTTTGGGGGGTCATGACTGGAGGAGAGCACAGAAATTTTCTGATGTGTTAGTATTTTTTTGATCAGAGTAGAGGTAACAAGGATGCAATTATATGTACAAATGCTTTGGACTTCACACTTAAGGTTTGAGAACTTTTCTTTATATATGCTAATACTTCAAAGAAAATCTTTTACTTAAAAATGTAAGAGACTTTTGTGCACTTGTAGAGATAGTTTAGTATTAAGAAATTAATGTCCAGTGTAGCTGGCTTTTAAAAGAAATGTTGCATGATATTTTCCTTTTAATCCCAAGAAATTAGTCTTCTTGTTATAAAAAATAAATCAACACTTTTTTAACGAGTCTCTAATTGTATTTTGCCATTTCTCATCATTAGATACACAAATTTATTTCTTGCCGTTGAACCATGTTATATGTTATGCTACTTCATATAAACATCCAACTGGAACATTTTTCTTCCCTAAGAATTTAAGTAGAAAGCATAGAATGGAAAATCTCAGATTAGTAAGTAAAACCATCACTTTATCCATGTTTTCTTCAAATCCTATTCTTAATTAATACTGAAGTTGCTGAACAATATTAGAGTTTTTGAAAAGGTTTATTACATTTCTACCTAGAAGAAGCACAATGAATGCTGAAGTTTGTTAACTATGAATTTACTACTTTAAAAATTCCTATATAAGTTTTTGTTTGTTTGTTTAATAGAAAGGAGTAGCCTGCTGGGGGCCTTTGCAAATAGAACCATGAATAAGGCAGGTTTATCTTGACTATCTATAAGCTTTAATTTAAATAATTAAATTAGAAAAATTTAAAATATGCCTATAGCTTTCCTTCAATTCCTCAAAAGTGCCAGCCTGGTTATCAGAGACCTATGTTTGTTACATTGTTTTGCTACTCTCAGGCTGTACAAACTATTTAAAACTAAACCATTCTAATTAATAAGAGGATATGATAATAGAGAAATGTCTTAGAAGATTTCAGTATAGGATATCAGAATTCTCATGCCATTTACCAGAAAAAAGGGAAGTAATAGGATTTTCCTGATTTATAATACTTGGAGTTAGTTTTAACAAAATAGTTGCATCTCTAGGTTCATACTCAGTATATTTCATAATAAAGTAAAGGTTAGATTACTAAAGTATGTGGATCTACAGCACCCAATGACCTCTTCCTATGTAAAAGTCATTCTAGTTGCTTTTAAGTTTAAAAAAAATGTATTTATGTTTATACCTCTACATCTACCCCACCTTGGCCTTCACAGCTGCAGGGCTAACTTTCTTTGGCAGCAATTCTTAGTTTCTTTCAAAGATTATTTGCTTTTTCCAGTTAGTGTGTGATAAGGAAAAGTCAATTCATCTTCTAAAATTATCTGATGTTATTTGCTGTATCCTGTCACTATCGCTATTTACAGAATCTACATAAGCTGTTACTCTTTCTTTTGATGTGCTTAGAGATCTTGCCATCATTTTGTTCATTTACCTCAGCATATTATAATGAGTCTACCTTTTCCATCCTAATATGCATAAGATTCATAATGTACCAGGGGGATCATTTTTCTCATCTCAATTTCTCTACCTGTGTTTGAGGTGTTCTGCACATTAAATTATACCATTATGGCTATATGCTGTCTTGGTCTAGTTGTGCTACCAGGAAACCATACAAAACAAATCATGATAATATAAATCATAAACACAAAATCAAGAACAATGTATTCCAGACATTTCATGATACTAAAATGGTTAGAGAAGGATAGTTCTGTATTTCCTTTATGAGAAGGTTGGGGAAGTTGGATAAAAGTTTACTATCTGATGATTTATTTACGTGTTATCTAATTCAACATAACCAATCTCTGTAAGGTAGGAATTAATTATTTCCATTATCTTGATGAAAGAACCATACTTGCTGACTGTCATCCAGTTTGAAAATGGTGAGACTGGTGGTTAAAACCATAACTCCTTGTCTGAAATTTCCCCACCTTTTGCCTTTGAGAAGCCTGCAATGTGAAATATCTTTATGGGGAAGGAGTCACAAACTTCTATGAAAGATAGTATTTCCTGAATAGGTGGATATTCCTATTGGGTGGAAATAAATTTTTATTGAAGCTACAATTCATGCAGTATTTAAGAAGTGGATGAAATAATTTATTTCCAGCAAATGGGAGAGAATAAAGACTCTGAATAGCTAGACCATTCTTCAAGTCACTGAAAAGGAGAACATCTAACCCCTTAAAAAAAAAAATCACAGTTGGTTCATCAATTTATTTTTTAAGAACATCATGATCTTTCTTATATCTAACCTCTATGTGTGACGTGCTGTTAGCCCATTAGTCTGTCCTACACCTACTCTCTCTTCAAATTCATCTTGGAGAACGTTCTATGCACATATATATTCCCTAATCCTCGCAATAGCCCGTAAAGTTGGTATTATTATCTCAATTTTCCAGATAGAAAAAAAAAAACCTCATTGTTATTATAGATAGAAAAATACATTTTTTTTTTTGGTGATAGTACCAAATATCAAAGGCCTAATTAATAAATTCTATTAAAAATAAACTCTAGGGCTTCCCTGGTGGTGCATTGGTTGAGAGTTCGCCTGCCGATGCAGGGGACGTGGGTTCGTGCCCCAGTCCGGGAGGATCGCACGTGCCGCGGAGCAGCTGGGCCCGTAAGCCATGGCCGCTGGAACTGCGCGTCTGGAGCCTGTGCTCCGCTGCGGGAGAGGCCCGCGTACCGCAAAAATAAATAAATAAATAAATAAATAAATAAATAAATAAATAACTCTAGATTTCCAACCTGGATACTTGCTAGAAGTTTAGATATTTTGTTGAGCTTTTTTCTCTTTACCTAAAGTATTAGAGAAAAATACTAAATTATGGCATGAGAAATGATACTTTTTCCTAAAAACCAAAGAGTCCTTTTGCAGAAAAGTATTTACCTGCAAATTTTAGATTTTTGCGTGCGACAGCTTTTAATAGCAATATGTAGTACCTTGTGTTTTTCTCACCACTAGAGTAAACACAAGATTTGTCCTTCGTTAAATCTTCACTGGATCAAGAGCAAATTAAAGTTGTATGAATATTTGATTGACAGATCTAATGCACAACAATCCCAAACAAGAAGTTCAAGTACTTATCAACTGCTGATGTGCTTGGGAGAGCAATTCATTCTGTGTCTCTGCTGGTTAAGCCAGCCTCCAAAAGTGTTATAACACATGGAGAAGCACATTAATAGTTTAAAATGGGGGCTTTATACTCCTGAATTCAAATCTAGCTGCAATTTGCTGGCTCTGCGGTCTTATGCAAATCAGTAAGCCTTATTTTGTCCTCTTTAACTCTCTTAAAAAGGGAGATAATGAGTAGATGAGCATGCATACTCCATAAATGGGTTTGGAATTAAGTAGGATAATGTGGGTGAAGTTCTTCCTCCACATTAAGCTACCCGCTTCTTCTTGCCAGGCTGCCTTGGCTTATAATGCACCCTTTCCTTCCCCTTCCTTAAACAAATCCACTCTCCCCTCAGATCTCAGATTAGATTTTATTTCCTCAAGTTTTTCTTTAAAAAATTGTTTAAAAAGCATGAGGCAGGGCTTCCCTGGTGGCGCAGTGGTTGAGAGTCCGCCTGCCGATGCAGGGGACACGGGTTCGTGCCCCGGTCCGGGAAGATCCCACATGCCACGGAGCGGCTGGGCCCGTGAGCCATTGCCTCTGAGCCTGCGCGTCCGGAGCCTGTGCTCCGCAACGGGAGAGGCCACAACAGTGAGAGGCCCGCATACCGCAAAAAAAAAAAAAAAAAAAAAGCACGAGGCATTTATGAGGAGAAACAGTTTGACCATTTGATGCCTAAGGAGACAGGAAATTTCTAGCACTAAATAATATAACTTTGTACCTAATTAATAATTTCTATATTAAATTATTTCCTAAAATAACCAGAATGGCTTCTTTCTCCTGACTAAGCCTTTATGGATACAATCCAATGTGTACATTCACCTGTTCTTTACCCACATTTTTAAAAGAAGCCTCTCCATTATCCGTGGTAACAAATTATGGAAAATATATCATAGTTCAGTAATGTGTCATTGGATGACATAAGGGTTGATCCTATATTCATAACCTGATGCAAAATTAGACAATTTAGTGGTTTCAGCCCTTTCTGTGTTTATCTTTTTTTGGAAGTCTATCTTTTTGGACGTTTAAAATTTTATCTTACCTGTAACCTGGTTTTTCTCATTATAACATATAAACTAATTTGATATAAAATAAAATCTGTTTATTATATATTTTCCCATCCTGAGGAAGTCTTCAAGGCTATAAAAGTATATATCATTCTCATTTCTTTAGACATGTTCTGACTATAATTTTTCAAACTGCCTATTTTATGAAATGCAGTAAAGGGAACTATAAATTAAATCAATGATTGATTAAGTGAATCATGCTGTTTTATCATTCAAGCAATAAAAGTCATAGTTTATAGAGCTTGACTCCTTTCTTCCGCACATGGTGCCTCTAGGGCCTCTCCCGTTGCGGAGCAAAGGCTCTGGACGCGCAGGCTCAGCGGCCATGGCTCACGGGCCCAGCCGCTCCGCGGCATGTGGGATCTTCCCGGACCGAGGCACGAACCCGCGTCCCCTGCATCGGCAGGCGGACTCTCAACCACTGCGCCACCGGGGAAGCCCCTTTCTTTCTCTTTTATACAGTTGAGAGTTTAAGGAAGAAGTAAGAGGGTACAAAGAAATTCTTGTCTTACTCTTTTTCATTTTGAAACCATTTACATGCTTTTTATTATTTAATTTTAAATAAACCAATTTTAAATAGTGTACGCTTAAATGAAGAGGTTTTAATAGCAGGAATATCTTATTTCAAATACAAATTCTACCACATATTACCTCTGAAATATCACCACATTGCATAAACTTGCTAATCCCAATTTCATATTCTGGGATATGAACATAACAGTCTGCATTTCATAAGTTTCTTTTAATGGAATACATGAAAAAAAATGCATGCAGCAATATAGTTCCTACTTTACAGTAAATATTCAAATAATGACAGTTTCTTTGGAATTGATATTTTAACATCATTTTAAATGAAAATTAAGTACTGTTTTAAAAGCTGCCTTAACAGCTAATAAGACTAGTCTCAAGAACTTAGCAAATAAATACCTATGCATATGCAAAATTTGAATTTTTTTTTAAGGCTGAGTCAGGATGGTCACCTCTCCAACTGTCTGAGTAGGCTGGTCTTTGTAACCAGGGAAACAAATCTGATTGCCAGCTTAAAGAGAGATTTTGGAACTACTGTACAAAGAGAAAACATGGGTAAGTATTATTTCCCAATGCTTTTAATTCATTGGCTGTTATTAATTCTAACTGCTATTAACCACCCAGGCCTTCCTCTAGTAGTTGTCATTCAGCAGCCAATTCCAGCTCAAGATGTTTCCTTACACTCTTCCCAAAAGATAAGCAAATAACTGATAACCCCAGTCCTTTCTTGCATGCTAGTGACTAAGGTAGAAACTGTATCTAATATGAAGACCAATCAACAGCTGAGTTGAAAAGAACTAGTTTCAGAGAACATGCCTAGTATTACATGTTGAGTCTAGGATTTGATTTCACCTTAAACTTACATGCTAATGAGTTGGTCTAATACTGTTTCACGGATGCTGGCAGAAAACACAAGACTCCCAGGTCGGACACAAAGACTTTATTATGTAAGGCACAGCAAGGAGCATAAACATCAACATATTTGCATCAGTTCTGCTTGTCCCCAAATCCAACAGGGGAGCAGGGCATGAGAAGGCCCCAGACAACACTAGCACAAACAGTGGCATGTCTTAAAGAGAAAAACCCTGAGTTTGGGAGAATCCACCTTTCTATAGCAATCAGTAATTAATCCTTTTCTTTGAACCAGAGGGAGATACTACCTCATCCCTCAAGCTGAGTCTTAAGATCACAACCCTTATGTATGCTTGGAAAAAGCCCTTCAGAATCTAACCTTTTGAGTAACATGACCCTCAGAAACAGCCCAGGTAAAGAGTAGACGGGGTCTTTTATCCTTGGCACACCTAGCAAGACATAGAACGTGAAAGACCAAGACTCTTGGGTATCTCCAAACAATATCCAACATTTAGTCCTACTTTACCTTGGCTTCTAGCAAATTTCTAAATGATTTTACTACTCCATTGGCCGCTTCAATTAACCTAACTAACAGAAGCTACACCCAAATCCATTCAATTTGTCACAGCATTTACTTAACAGGATAAAAAGGAGAATGATGGCAACCTGCAGTACTGACCTCAATCACGTCCTCAGGATCTCAGACTCAGTCAACTGTGAATATATTCCAGCAGGATCAGCAAGTCGTATTTTAGGTAGTCAGACTGTAGTCTAAGGTCAGGTCTATTATCCATTATGAACCATGCAAGGGAGTTGCAACTGACTTGCTGATCTTTGATGTCATTGCCAATAAGTACAGGGGGCAATACATGGGCTAAAAAAGCAAGCTCTATCTGCAATGGAAAGACATTTAATGGTCTGTCCCTGATCTCCCACATACAAACATATAACCCAAATGTACACAGGTCGCCCCGTTCTAGATATGTTCTTAAATCTAATGTGGAACATTATAACAGTTTGTTTAAGACACGTGGGCAAAGTCACCTAGAAGTTGTAGCCTCAATCATCATATATGACATAATTCAAAAGCACTTAGACATCAACAAAAGAATATGAATTTGTATCAACCAAGCTGAAACAGACTGGGCCATATTTTTGTAGACATATGAGGGAGGGCATCCCTGTTCAGGAGTTCGCATTGATAGCATCAGGAAGTAGAATAGTTCAGAACTGCTCATGTCCACATGGGTGTCTCTGTTTTTACAGTAAAGGGTCAGATTGCCCATGGTAGATGTTGCATTACTCAGGCAGACCCTATGATGGTTTTATCAGGTTTCAGTGTTGTATCTAGGTGACAAAAGGAGCATTTATTATTTCCCTTCCTTGCAACTTCTGAGATCTAAGGTGTGCCACCCCCAGGTGCCGGAGTTGCTCATTTGCTGTTCACGAAATTAGTGTGTCCCACCCCAGTGTTATAAATATACCTTTTCTCTAATCATTTTCTACTCATACCAAAGCTTTTGTCTGGGGGGTCAGGTGCAAGTGGAATAAGACTGATTTTGTAAAATTTACAAAGACCCATTATATTTCTCACCTTGGTCCAAGGGGACAAGGAAGACGTGTGGAGCAGTGCACTCACTAGTATAGTCCGTGTCTTTATGACCTAAGACCATGTAAGTCAGAACAAAAGAATCCAAGTGGCTGAACCAAAATTAAATTTGAATTCTTTAGGCCCCCTTATGGCTCGACTGCTACCCAGAGGATGTAGAGTGCCAGGCTTACCTGAGGTCACTGTTAGGAGAAAGAAAGATGCATCATGCACAAACATTGTGAGAGTAGGAAACATGAATTTTCAAAATTGTTCTATGGGCTTCCCTACATCTTTCATTCTTCTTCACATTATCCAGGAGGCAGACTAAAGAAGATAAACCATTCTGGGGACAGCTGCATTCAATGACGAAACTGCCCTCTTATAGAATGTGAACCAGAAGACAGTAAGAGAGGAAGTGTTAGAAACATATTTGTATTGATTTTTGAGGAGTCTATCAAGTGATCTGTAATAACAAATGCCTATAAATGTTAGGGAACATGGAATGTCATTTGAATATCTTGACTATTGGACCACTGTTGGATGATTTTCAACAAAAGGCTCACTGTTACAAACTATGGATGATCAGGAAAGTTGAAAACATGGCTGTTTTTTTTCAAGGGTCCCAAGGGCTACTTGCTATGGCTGAGATCAATCATTTGTACTAGAAAGTTTCAACAATAGCAAGACATAGGTGGTGACCTTGAAAAGGGTTAAATACAGTCATTGTCAAGAACTGGTAGAGTTGGCATTATAGCCATTGCCCAGAAACAAGGTGGACCCCACTCAAAATCTGGTTCAGTTGTTGAGACTGATGATACCACACACATGCCAAGAGATATAACAATGTTCATTAATCACACAATGAGACTTTCTGGGTCAAACAAGGTTGCTCCTCAACAGGTTTAAAAAAATAAAAAAGTGAGCAGGGAAACAAGACTGGCTTGGGTTTTTATGGTGGCTGTGGAATGGGGCCAGGGTGAGTGTTCTGACATATGGTTTGAAGATCCTACAAACAGCAAAAGAGGGAGCACCTGGGCTTTTTAATTGTCTTGCCCAGATACAGGGCAGAAATAGAAGAGGGAAGAGGGAAGCTTAAAAGGTGGCAACAGCCAAACATTAAAAAATGATGACATATTACAACAGACCCCTGATGGTTGATTGATGACTCACATGTGCCATTTTTCAATTAATTGAATTTGAGCTTGTTTACGTAGCCATTATGGCACTCTATGAGGTCTGTAGCCTGAGGTGATTAAAAGAGATGAAATTTCCATCAAATGCCTTTTTCAAAAGTCCAGCATTGTTCATTGTGGGAAATGAATGAGTGCCTTGGTCATTATCAGTGCTGTATAAAACTTCCAAGGGGATCAGGAATATCTTGGTGAGGACTTGTGTTGTAGTTTTAGTAGGCATGTGACCTTGATTCACATTTTGTGTATCTGTCAGACAAGTGTTGCCTAGAGTTCTTTACACCAAAGAAGCAGCCTTGGGTAAGAAATCACTGTTGCTGTCATTAATTATACTAGATAGACCATTGGCAATGGCCCATGGGTCTATATAAATGTTCAAATGGGGCAAATTTTTGATCAGGTCTTCCAGTGCTACTGTGACTGCCTAAAATTTGGCCAATTACAGTGACCTTTGGGTCTCATCCTTTATCAAGAGCATCCTGTTTAAGGAAGGAATGGCAACAAGCTTCATCGTATGTGAGGGTGATGAAGCCATCCACAAATTCTACAAGCTCCTTTTTCTGTTCACTCAGCTGATCCTGAGGAGCTCCATAAGCAGCCAAAGGGTATGAGAGAGGGGTGACCTCCTTTAGCACCATGGCATCCAGAAAAGGACTGAGGAAAGGGAAGGCCACTCCCTCCTGCAGGAGGAATATACCAGGGGCTCAGGTTTGGCTCTATCCTGTGTCAGGAGTCCTCAGTGGCCATGCTTTTGCGGTGCTGCTTTCATGGCCCAAGGTATAATGAGCAGCTGGATATGGAAGATCTTGGGTTTAGGACTTATGAGAGCCTATATTTCCATGACAGCCCAGTATGGACCAGCAATTGTCACTAATGGTATATAACATGGGGCCAAAGAGCACAATTTCTTGCATCAGAAACCCATGGGCAACTTATGGCCATCATAGGTGTTCCAGAGATTCCAGGAGGTATGAGAGGAGGTTGCTAGAGCCTATGTAGTGAAGGTGTCTCTGGTGGGGGCTTTAACAAAATGCCTATTATATTGCAATTTGGACAGATTTTAGAGCTTTTGTTGGAGGAAGTCCCATGCAAGATGGGCCAATGTGCATGTAACAGTATAACTGGAGTATGTAAAATTTGTAAATCAGGAATTTGTTGCCTTCAGAACCCAAGAAGACCTAAAGATGTTGGAACTTTTTTCATGTTGTGGGTACTGAGATAGTTAATAACTCTTTTTTTGACATTGTCAGGGATGGAGCAGACCTTGGTTTATCAAATGACTTTCAGGAATTTAACCAAGGTGCCTTGACTCAGAATTGTTAGGGGTGGAGGCCTTCAAAGAGCAGTGTTTGAAGTGACCCTTTGACTGTGCTACAGGGGTCTTGTGATAATCCCTAAACTCTGAGGATCAGGATCTTTTTTGGTTACAGAAGCATAAATAGCAGCAGCAGAAAAGGCGTTTTGTGAGGCCTCAGTGAGTCATCTGCTTTTAGGAGTATTATTCCAGAGTGTCACACAGTTGCTATTCTTCTTCCATACCAGCAACCACTGGTGGTCCCATAATGCACAGAGTATCAACCTTGCCCTTGAGCTCTTTGCAGAATGGGGCCAGTGCGTGGTTGAGACATATGACCAATGGTTAAAGAATAAGAGTCATTCTCCTGACCATAGTGTCAGGCACAGTTTATGGTGGAGTCGACACACACAGTTCAATCTGTTACACACAGATTGGCCTGGGTAGAGATACGCAACCCAGAGCTTTTTAGAGGACAGCCCCAAGCTCATATTCCTGTCCCTAAAGTCCAATTACCCAGACTTCTGACTTGGGTCAGTTCCATCTATAACAGAGGCTCAGTAGAACTCAGCAAATGCAACACAAAACAGCCTAAATTAAAGTGCAAGCTTATCAGCAGGCAGCAATGCAGCTCAAAGAGCACTCTCCCCAGCAGTTAGCAAGTCAGAGAAAGAGAAGAAAGACACTGCGAGATGGTGGTCATTGTCTAGACACCCATGCTGCTCTCTTCTCCAACTGTTTTGGAGATTCCACAGAAACAGAACACATCTTCCCACCCCCAAATTTGGTTTGGTTGTTGACACTGACAATGTCGCAGACACACCAAAAGTATGTGAAAAGTTTCATTACTCATATGACAAGGATTTCTAGGAAGAGCAAGATGACTCTCAAGCAGATTCTGAAATGGCTTGAGAGAGTAGGGAAGGAGAATGGCTTGGGAGTGTTTTGATGGTTCGGTGGTGGGGCCAGTGTAATGTTCCTTTGGGTGGTTTGAACTTCCTGCCAGCATCAAAGGAGGGATCATGCAGGTTTTCTCATCGGCTTGACCAGATGTGGGGCAGAAGTGGAAGAGTGAGACGTGAGGCTTAAAAGCTGGCAGCCGTGAAACATCAAAAAATGGAGTCTTTATTACAGTTATCTTCTGTATCAGAAAGTTTTGACTTCTTACACTGTGTCCAGTTTACGATGGTGGAAATAGTCATGCCTTATGTGATGACGCATCTAGGTAACAATGGCACCGATGTGAGTGATGCGGGCTTGATCAGCAGCTGATTCCATTCACTCTCATCAGAGAATGAGCCCTTATGTGAGCATCTATGTGTACAGCCCAGGCTGTCAGATGAGCAACCACAATTGCCTTCCACATTTTGCAGTCATAACGAGGATCATCTTTAATCTGCCATTTTGGAGTCTTCCAAGTAGTAGAACAGATGGCTAAGCCATTGGCAACAGCTTAAGAGTTAGTAAAAATATGACTGTTACGTGTATGCATGTTATGTATAATATTATATAAAAATATAACATGATCCACTGGAGTACTGTCTAGGGAAAGGGTCACAGCTTCCAATTCAACCCATTGTGATGACCAGACTTTACCAAAGTTGGTCTTCAGAGTTGTCATTGAGGCGAGATTGCTGTTCCTATCCATGGACACCATTAACTTTCACTGATGGACAGTATCAGTGGACAGTGCCCACTGATTAAGGTCCCTATTGATCCAATGGCATTTTTTTAGACAATCTAGTGGGGGATGAAGTTTCCTTAAAGGAGGAACAGCATGTTTTCATGCAAAGTTGAGAAGTCCCTGGGTCAGGCCAGTTACACTCTGAACAGATTGTACCTGTTTGACCAAGAAAGCCTACTGAGTACTTTCCATTTTGTTAGTCATTGAATTCAAACTGATGCACTCACAAATAAGGATATCAGTCTAGAATTACAAGCCTCCGTGAGTCATGGGTACAATTTCAACAAAAGCTTAGGAGCAGGTTAAAATGTGCCTTTTTATTTTAAAAAAAGGGGGTGTAATTGGTACCTTCATCTGGCCGGCACTGTTCTTCTGGGAAACAATCTCTTTGAGTACTCTGGCAGCCTTTAAGTCTTTAACTAAAACTGTGATTTTCATTTCTCTTTCTTGTAGTTCATTTTGTTTCTATTTGACCAGCCAGGAAGGGAGAGGGAAGAGGGCTAAGTGGGAGGGGAGAAGGGATTGATCTGTCTCACTATCATTTTTCACCTCGTGGCAGTCTTTGAAAAGGTGAATTCTCTGTAACTCTTTTGGGACAGGAAGTAGAAGCATGTAATGCATCAATTCAATGGTATGTGCAGATGTCAAAGCCACTGCAATTGTGAGTTGAATCAGCTGAAAGCGCTTATCCACAAGGTCATTTTTACATCTCTGTCCCACAGTGACTTTGTCCCACAGTCTATAGGTTGAATTCAGTTTCCTTCTCTGCCTAACAGACTGGGTAGGAAGTGACTTTGGTGCATGGATCCAGTAGAACCATAAGCATTAGCCCTCCCCAACATACTCAGACAAGTGTATTTAGCCTTGGTTCCCTTTTGAAGAGAGGACTAAGATCTTGGCCTCATCCTAGGGATCTTTCTCCTAAAAGCAGCTGAGGTTGACATAGAAGGAGGAAGTAGAGATCAGGAGTACTGTGTGAAAGAGTGGCTCCATGCTAATAAGAAAGACTCTTTGCATTTACTTTTGGTTTTGAGAGGCATGATAGCAGAACACAACCCAACCAAAGAGACCCCTGTGTTTTCGGTTCATCCAAGCTCTGTATCAAAATGTAAATTTCTCATTGCTGATGCCATTTGAGGACCCAGGCTTACCATCTGTAGCTACCTCATCTTTCACCTGGGGCCATAGGGTTTGCTGCCCCATATTCATGATATCGCTTCCTGTTTCTGCTCAGAGGAGAGTAGGAAACAACCAGATTCCACTTGGGCAGCTTGTTGCTTCCATTCTACTTGTTGGTCCTCAGTCTTATTAGCATTTGGGACACTACCATCTTCTCCCTTGCTCACCATTTGGGTGAAAGCATTCACTATCAGATCTCAGGGTGTCTTCTTCTCACTCTGAACCTTGCTTGTGGGGCCTTTTACTTCCTCTTCCAGAAAGTCACCTTATTCAAGATCCCATTGTCATCATGAAAACTTTTGCCTCTGAGATTTCATCTTACCTTACCTTGATGAGCTAAAAACTTAGTCTGTCACTTTTTTTTGGATACTGGTAGAAGACACAAGACTCCTGGGTCAGAGACAAGGGAATGTGTTACTCATCATACAGCAAGCAGCATGAGCATCAGTGTATTTGCTTCAGTTTCTCTTGCTCCCAAGTCTCCAGAGGATGATGGGGGGGGGGGGATGAAACACTTAACAAAGTGGATTGCACTGTAGAAGAGCACTGAGATTGGGGAATCTAGTTATTTTATAGCAGGCAGTAAAGAAACCTTCTGTTTATCACAATGGGAGATATACCTTATCCCTCAAGGGTGCTCTATGAAAAGACAATCCTGAAAAAGGACTCAGGGCTCTGTATTTTTGGCACATTAGGCAACAATAAAAGACTGGTGACCCATGGAAAACTGTCTGCCAACACTATAGAAAAAATAAAATTGATCAGAGTAGAAACGGGTTCTCATCATGATGATGGTCTTGGACTATGGCTCCACCAGCCACATCTTCACTAGCCTCCAGTTTTTCTTTCTCCATTGCTTTATGCACATATTATTATTATTGGAGTAAGTTTTCATTAGAGAATAAATATCTTCTTATTTATGAAACAATATTTGGGACTATTATGTTTGATTTTACCAAACTCATACACAGGAAAAGTAAACTTGCTTGATACAGAGGGAAAGAGAATACATTAAATATTAAAATTCGAAACTAATCCCTTAGAAACAGTGGAAACTAGGAAAGCAGGCACATGCTTTTGAACAGACATATTTCTCGAGGCTTTTATAATAGAGCCACATCTTTTTAAAATGATGAAGCTGGCAATAATCTCAGTTATGTCTGACACAATCTCTTTCCATTCCATCCATGCTACTTCACAAAGAAAGTAAACCATGTTCAGGACCTATGAGTACAAAATGTTTAATAAGCCTCAATTCTTTCTTCGAAAATATGTTATCTATAGCAGGACTATACAGATAATTTTAAGTTTTATTTAAACTAAATTGGAGACAAAAATAAAATAGAAAGCCATTTTAAAATTTAACAGATTAAAATATTATTAGGGATTCTCCATCCTATATTGTGGTTATGCCAACATCTCAGATGGAACACTGACAAAATCAGAAAATGTGTTTTCAAACACAGCTATCTGTGTGAGTTATTTTAGATGTTTTATGGAGGTGGTAAGCTGTTACTGTATCCATTCCAAAACATACACCAAGAATACTATTAGATAAAGCAAGTGTCTCTTTATAATATATAATTATATATCATAATATAAAAATTATGTAATTGTAACATATAAATGATAACATATGATATATAATCTATGATATCATAATTATATAGAAATATATAATAAATATATAGTATAATATAGAGACAATTTGTGAACTATCTACTATAAATAAATATGTGAATTATTTACTATAAACTATTTGTGATTTATACTATAAACTATTTCATACATAATATATAATATATTATACTATATAATAAAACTGTTATATGTAAACAATTTATGTATTTTAATATATTATGATGTACACAAATATGCAAAGTATTAAAATACATAAAATATTTGATGCATATTTTGATATATAAACTAATCTGCAAGTGATTGAAATACTCATTTTTTCTGCATCGTAGTAACATGGTCAAACCTAAAATGCATTTTTTTTCTGCTCAAAATATAAAAGAGGAGAATCCCAAATGTTTCAAGTCTCTTAACTGCATCATTTAGGGATTTTTAAAAAATCTTTATTGGAGTATAATTGCTTTAGAATGATGTGTTAAGTCTCTATAACAAAGTGAATCAGCTATATATAAAGAAATATCCCCATATCTCCTCCCTCTTCTGTCTCCCTCCCACCCTCACTATCTCACCACTCTAGGTGGTAACAAAGCACCAAGCTGATCTCCCTGTACTATGTGGCTGCTTCCCGATATCTATCTATTTTACAATTGGTAGTGTATATATGTCATTGCAACTCTCTCACTTTATCCCAGCTTCCCCTTCCCCTTCCCCGTGTCCTCAAGTCCATTCTCTATGTCTGCATCTTTATTCCTATCCTGACCCTAGGTTCTTGAGAACCTCTTTTTTTTTTTTAGATTCCATATATATGTGTTAGCATATGGTATTTGTTTTTCTCATTCTGACTTACTTCACTCTGTATGACAGACTCTAGGTCCATCCACCTCACTACAGATAAATCAATTTCATTTCTATTTATGGCTGAGTAATATTCCATTGTATATATGTGCCACATCTTCTTTATCCATTCATCTGTCGATGGACACTTAAGTTGTTTTATGTCCTGGCTATTGTAAATAGAGCTGCAATGAACATTGTGGTACATAACTCTTTTTGAATTATGGTTTTCTCAGGGTATATGTCCACTAGTGGGATTGCTGGGTCATATGGTAGTTCTATCTTTAGTTTTTTAAGGAACCTCCATAATGTTCTCCATAGTGGCTGTATCAATTTACATTCCCAGCAGCAGGGCAAAGTGTACCCTTTTCTCCACACCCTCTCCAGAATTTATTCTTTGTAGATCTTTTGATGATGACCATTCTTACCGGTGTGTAGTGATACCTCATAGTAAATTTGATTTGCATTTCTCTAACGATTAGTGATGTTGAGCATCCTTTCATGTGTTTGTTGGCAATCTGTATATCTTCTTTGGAGAAATTTCTATTTAAGTCTACTGCCCATTTTTAGATTGGTGGTTTGATATATTGATATTGAGCTGCATGAGTTGCCTGTATATTTTGGAGAGTAACCATTTGTCAGTTGCTTCGTTTGCAAATATTTTCTCCCATTCTGAGGGTTGTCTCTTGGTCTTGTTTATGGTTTCCTTTGCTGTTCAAGAGCTTTTACATTTCATTAAGTACCATTTGTTTATTTTTCTTTTCATTTCCATTTCTCTAGGAGGTAGGTCAAAAAGGATCTCACTGTGATGTATGTCATAGAGTGTTCTGCCTATGTTTTCCTCTAAGAATTTTATGGTGTCTGGCCTTACATTTAGGTCTTTATTCCATTTTGAGTTTATTTTTCTGTATGGTGTTAGGGAGTATTCTAATTTCATTCTTTAACATGTAGCTGTCCAGCTTTCCCAGCACCACTCATAAAGAGGCTGTCTTTTCTCCATTGTATATCCTTACCTACTTTATCAAAGATAAAGTGACTATGGGTTTATTTCTGGGCCACTAAGTGGCATGGGTTTATTTCTGGGCTTTCTATCCTGTTCCATTGATCTATATTTCTGTTTTGCTGCCGGTACCATACAGTCTTGATTACTGTAGCTTTGTAGTATATTCTGAAGTCAGGGAGCCTGATTCCTCCAGCTCCGTTTTCCTTTCTCAAGATTACTTTGGCTATTCAGGGTCTTTTGTGTTTCCATACAAACTGTGAAATTTTTTGTTCTAGTTCTGTGAAAAATTCTTTTGGTAGTTTGATAGGGATTGCATTGAATCTGTAGATTGCTCTGGGTAGTACAGTCATTTTCACAATGTTGATTCTTCCAATCCAAGAACATGGTATCTCTCCATCTGTTTGTGTCATCTTTAATTTCTTTTATCAGTGTCTTATAGTTTTCTGCATACAGATCTTTTGTCTCCTTAGGTAGATTTAATCCTAAGTATTTTATTCTTTTTGTTGCAGTGGTAAATGGGAGTGTTTCCTTAATTTCTCTTTCAGATTTTTCATCACTAGTATATAAGAATGAAAGAGATTTCTGTGCATTAGTTTTATATCCTGATACTTTACCAAATTAACTGATTAACTCTAGTAAGTTTCTGGAAGCATCTTTAGGATTCTCTATATATAGTATCATGTCATCTGCAAACAGTGACACTTTTACTCCTTTTCCGATTTGGATTTCTTTTATTTCTTATTCTTCTCTGATTGCTGTGGGTAAAACTTCCAAAACTGTATTGAATAATAGTGGTGAGAGCGGGCAACCTTGTCTTGTTCCTGATCTTAGTGGAAATGGTTTCAGTTTTTCACTATTGAGAATGATGTTGGCTGTGAGTTTGTCATATATGGCCTTTATTATGTTGAGGTAAGTTCCCTCTATGTCTATGTTCTGGAGGGTTTTTATCATAAGTGGGTGTTGAATTTTGTTGAAAGCTTTTTCTGCATCTATTGAGATGATCATATAGTTTTTCTCCTTCAATTTGTTAATATGGTGTATCACTTTGATTGATTTGAGTATATTGAAGAATCCTTGCATTCCTGGGATAAACTCCACATGATCATGGTGTATGATTCTTTTAATGTGCTGTTGGGTTCTGTTTGCTAGTATTTTATTGAGGATTTTTGCATCTATGTTCATCAATGATATTGGCCTATAGTTTTCTTTTTTGGACATATTTGTCTGCTTCTGGTATCAGGGTGAAGGTGGCCTCATAGAATGAGTTTGGGAGTGTTCCTCCCTCTGCGATATTTGGAAGAGTTTGAGAAGGATGGGTGTTATCTCTTCTCTGAAAGTTTGATAGAATTTGCCTATGAAGCCATCTGGTCCTGGGCTTTTGTTTGTTTGAAGATTTTTAATCACAGTCTCAATTTCAGTGCTTGTGATTGGTCTGTTTATATTTTCTATTTCCTCCTGGTTCATTCTCGGAAGGTTGTGCTTTTCTAAGAATTTGTCCATTTCTTCCAGGTTGTCCATTTTATTGGCATATAGTTGCTTGTAGTAATCTCTCATGATACTTTGTATTTCCGCAGTGTCAGTTGTTACTTCTCCTTTTTCATTTCTAATTCTATTGATTAGAGTCTTCTCCCTTTTTTTCTTGATGAGTCTGGCTAGTGGTTTACCAATTTTGTTTAGCTTCTCAAGGAACCAGAGTTAGTTTTATTGATCTTAACTATTGTTTCCTTCATTTCTTTTTCATTTATTTCTGATCTGATCTTTATTATTTCTTTCCTTCTGCTAACTTTGGGGTTCTTTGGTTCTTCTTTCTCTAATTGCTTTAGGTGTAAGCTTAGATTGTTTATTTGAGATGTTTCTTGTTTCTTGAGGTAGGATTGTATCACTATAAACTTCCCTCTTAGAACTGCTTTTGTTGCATCCCATAGGTTTTGGGGACGTCCTGTTTTCATTGTCGTTTGTCTCTAGGCATTTTTTGATTTCCTCTTTGCTTTCTCCAGTGATCTCTTGGTCACTTAGTTGTGTTTAGCCTCCCTGTGTTTGTATTTTTCACAGATTTTTTTCCTAATATTAATATCTAGCCTCATAACATTGTGGTCAGAAGAGATATTTGATACAATTTCAATTTTGTTAAATTTACCAAGGATTGATATGTGACCCAAGATACGATCTATCCTGGAGAATGTTCCATGAGCACTTGAGAAGAAAGTGTATTCTGTTGTTTAGGGGTGAAACGTCCTATAAATATCAATTAAGACCATCATGTTTAATGTATTATTTAAAGCTTGTGTTTCCTTATTTATTTTCATTTTGGATGATCTGTCCATTGGCGAAAGTGGGATGTTAGAGTCCCTTAATATGAATGTGTTACTGTCAATTTCCCTTTTATGGCTGTTAGCATCATCCTTATGTATTGAGGTGCTCCTATGTTTGGTGCATAAATATTTACAATTGGTATATCTTCCTTTTGGATTGATCCCTTGGTCATTATGTAGTGTCCTTCTTTGTCTCTTGTAATAGTCTTTATTTTAAAGTCTATTTTTTTCTGATATGAGAATTGCTACTTCAGCTTTCTTTTGATTTCCATTTGCATGGAATATCTTTTTCCATCCCCTCACTTTCAGTCTGTATGTGTCTCTAGGTCTCAAGTGGGTCTCTTGTAGGCAGCATATATTTGGGTCTTGTTTTTGTATCCATTCATCCAGTCTTTGTCTTTTGGTTGGAACATTTAATCCATTTACATTTAAGGTAATTATCGATATGTATCTTTCTATTGCCATTTTCTTAATTGTTTTGGGTTTGTGTTTGTAGGTCTTTTCCTTCTCTGTGTTTCCTGCCTAAAGAAGTTCCTTTAGCATTTGTTTTAAAACTGGTTTTGTGGTGCTGAATTCTCTTAGTTTTTCCTTGTTTGTAAAGGTTTTAATTTCTCCTTCGAATTTGAATGAGATCCTTGCTGGGTAGATCCTTGCTGGTAATCTTGGTGGTAGGTTTTTCTCTTTCATCATGTTAAATATGTCCTACCACTCCCTTCTGGCTTGCAGAGTTCCTGCTGAAAGATCAGCTTTTAACCTTATGGGGATTCCCTTGTATGTTATTTGTTGCTTTTCCCTTGCTGCTTTTAATACTTTTTCTTTGTATTTAATTTTTGATAGTTTGATTACTATGTGTCTTGGCATGTTTCTCCTTGGATTTATCCTGTATGGTACTCTCTGTGCTTCCTGGACCTCATTATTTCCTTTCCCATATTAGGGAAGTTTTCAACTATAATCTCTTCAAATATTTTCTCAGTCTCTTTCTCTTCCTCTTCTTCTTCTGGGAACCCTAAGATTCGAATGTTGGTGCATTTAATGTTGTCCCAAATACAAGAGAAATACATTTACATGTGGAACAACTCCTACAGAACACCTACTGAACACTGGCAGAAAACCTCAGACTTCCCAAAAGGCAAGAAAGTCCCAACGTACCTCGGTATGGCAAAAGAAAAAAGAAAATAACAGAGACAAGATAGTAGGGACGGGACCTGCACCTCTGGGAGGGAGCTGTGAAGGAGTAAAAGTTTCCACACACTAGGTAGAGCCTTCACTGGTGGAAAAGGCAGGTGAGCTGGTGGAAGCTTTGGAGCCACGGTGGATAGCGCAGCAACAAGGGTGCAGATGGCAAAGCAAAGAGATTCCTGCACAGGGAATCAGTGCTCACTGCACTACAAGCCTGAGAGCCTTGTCTGCTCACTTTCTGGGGTAGGTGGGAGCTGGGAGCTGAGGCTTGGGCTTCAGAGGTCAGATCCCAGGGACAGGACTGGGGTTGGCTGCATAGACACAGCCTGAATGGGGCTAGGGTGCCACAGCTAGCCAGGAAGGAGTCTGGGAAAAGTCTGGACCTGCCTAAGAGACAAGAGACCATCACTTCAGAGTGTTCGAGGAGAGGGTATTCAGAGAACCGCCTAAATGAGCTCCAGAGACGGGCGCGAGCTGCTGCTACCAGTGAGGACAGCAGAGATAAGCATGAAATGCTAAAGCTTCTGCTGCAGCCACCAAGAAACCTGTGTGCCATCATAGTTCACTATATACACCTCTCTTCCTGGGAACCTTTGCAGCGCGCCACTGCCAGGGTCCCGTGATCCAGGGACAAGTTCCACAGGAGAAAAAACGGTGAGCCTCAGGCTGTTGCAACATCACGCTGGTCTCTGCCACTGCAGGCTTGCCCCACGTTCCATTCCCCTCCCTTCCCCCGTTCTGAGTGAGCAGAGCCCCCTAAGCAGCTGCTACTTTAACCCCGTCCTGTCTGAGCGAAGAACAGATGCCATCAGGCAACCTACACGAAGAGGGGGGGCCACATCCAAAGCTGAACCATGGGAGCTATGCGAACAAAGAAGAGAAAGGGAAATCTCTCCCAGCAGCCTCAGGAGCAGCAGAGTAAATCTCCACAATCAACTTGATGTACCCTTCATCTTTGGAATACCTGAATAGAAAATGAATCATCCCAAAATTGAGGTGGTGGACTTTAGTAGTAAATGTAGACTTGGGGTTTGTTTTCTGCATCTAATTTGTTCCTGGCTTTATGTTTATCTTAGGTTAGTATTGAGAGTTTATTATCATTGGTAGATTTGTTTATTGATTTGGTTGCTCTCTTCCTCCTTTTTTTTTGTATAAAGAAAAATATATATATATTTCCTTTTTCTCTTTTTGTGATTGTGTATGTGTATGCTTCATTGTGTGATTTTGTCTATATAGCTTTGCTTTTACTGTTTGTCCTAGGGTTCTGTCTGTCCATGTTTTTTGTTTTTTTGGGTTTCTTTTTAAGTATAGTTTTTAGCGCTTGTTATCATTGGTGGATTTGTTTTTTGGTTTGGGTGCTCTCTTCTTTCTTTCTCTTTTTTTAATTACTTTCTAATTATCTTTATTTTTAATAATTATTTTCTTTAATAATTTATTTTCTTTCTTTCTTTCTTTCTTTCCTCCCCTTTTTTCTGAGCCATGTGACTGACAGGGTCTTTGTGCTCCTTCTGCATGTCAGGACTGTGCCTCTGAAGTGGGAGACCCAAGTTCAGGACATTGGTCCACCAGAGATATTCTGGCTCCACATAATATCAAGTGGTGAAAGCTCTCCCAGAGATTACTATCTCAATGTTAAGACCCAGCTCCACTCAACGACCAGCAAGCTACAGCACTGGACATCCTATGCCAAACAACTAGCAAGACAGGACCACAGCCCCACACATTATCAGAGAGGCTGCCTAAAATCATAATAAGGTAAAGACACCACAAAACACACCATCAGACATGGTCCTGCCCACCAGAAAGACAAGATCCAGCCACATCCACCAGAACCCAGGCAATAGTCTCCTCCATCAAGAAGCCTACACAACCCACTGAACTAACCATAGCCACTAAGGGCAGACAAAAAACAATGGGAATTACGAACCTTTAGCCTCTGAAAAGGAGACCCCAAACACAGTAAGTGAAGCAAAATGAGAAGACAGAGAAACACACAGCAGATGAAGGAGAAAGGTAAAAATCAACCAGCCCAAGCAAATGAAGAGTAAATAGGCAGTATACCTGAAAAATATTTCAGAGTAATAATGGTAAAGATGATCCAAAACCTTGGAAATAGAATGGAGAAAATACAAGAAACCTTTAACAAGGACCTAGAAGAGTAAACAAACAGTGATGAACAACACAATAAGTGAAATTAAAATTTTCCAGAAGGAATCAAAAGCAGAATAACTAAGGCAGAAGAACAGATAAGTGACCTGGAAGATAAAATAGTGGAAATAACTACTGCAGAACAGAATAAAGAAAAAAGAATGAAATGAATTGGAAACAGTCTTAGAGACCTCTGGGACAACACTAAATGCACCAAAGTTTGAATTATAGGGGCGCCAGAAGAAGAAGAGAAAAAGAAAGGGACTGAGAAAATATTTGAAGAGATTATAGTCGAAAGCTTCCCTAATATGGGAAAGGAAGTAGTCAATTAAGGCCAGGAAGCACAGAGAGTCCCAAACAGTATAAATCCAAAGAGAAACCCACCAAGACACATATTATTCAAACTATCAAAAATTAAATACAAATAAAAAATACTAAAATCAGCAAGAAAAAAAAATAAAATAAAAGGAAACCCTCATAAGGTTAACAGCTGATCTTTCAGCAGAAACTCTGCAAGCCAGAAGGGAGGGGCAGGACATATTTAACACGATGAAAGGGAAAAACCTACGACCAAGATTACTCTACCCAGCAAGGATTTCATTCAGATTCGACAGAGAAATTAAAACCTTTACAGACAAGCAAAAGCTAAGAGAATTCAGCCCACCAAACCAGCTTTACAACAAATGCTAATGGAACTTCTCTGGCAGGAAACACAAGAGAAGGAAAAGACCTACAATAACATACCCAAAACAATTAAGAAAATGGTAATAGGAAGATACAAATCAATAATTACCTTAAATGTAAATGGATTAAATGTTCCAACCAAAGACATAGACTGGATGAATAGATACAAAAACAAGACTCATATATATGCTGTGTACAAGAGACCCACTTGAGACCTAGGGACACATACAGACTGAAAGTGAGGGGATGGAAAAAGATATTCCATGTAAATGGAAATCAAAAGAAAGCTGGAGTAACAATTCACATATCAGAAAAAATAAACTTTAAAATGAAGACTATTACAAGAGACAAAGAAGGACACTACATAAAGATCAAGGGATCAATCCAAGAAGAAGATATAACAATTGTAAATATTTATGCACCCAACATAGGAGCACCTCAATACATAAGGTTAAATGCTAACAGCCATCAAAGGGGAAATTCACAGTAATGCAATCATAGTAGGGGACTTTAACACCCCACTTTCACCAATGGACAGATCATCCAAAATGAAAATAAATACGGAAACACAAACTTTAAATGATACATTAAACAAGATGGACTTAATTGATATTTATAGGACATGCCACCAAAAACAACAGAATACACTTTCTTATCAAGTGCTCATGGAACATTCTCCAGGATAGATCATATCTTGGGTCACAAATCAAGCTGTGGTAAATTTAACAAAATTAAAATTTTATCAAGCAACTTTTTTTGACCACAATGCTATGAGGCTAGATATCAATTACACGAAAATGTCTGAGAATAATAAAAACACATGGAGGCTAAACAACATGCTACTAAATAATCAAGAGATCACTGGAGAAATCAAAGAGGAAATCAAAAATTCCCTAGAAACAAATGGCAATGAAAACAGGACAACCCCAAACCTTTGGGGTGCAGCAAAAGTAGTTCTAACAGGGAAGTTTTTACCAATACAGTCCTACCTCAAAAACAATAAACACCTCAAATAAACAAGCTAACCTTACACCTAAAGCAATTAGAGAAATAAGAACAAAAAAACACCCAAAGTTAGCAGAAGGAAAGAAATCATAAACATCAGATCAGAAATAAATGAAAAAGAAATGAAGGAAAATATAGCAAAGATCAATAAACTAAGAGTTGATTCTTTAAGAAGATAAACAAAATTGATAAACCATTAGCCAGACTCATCTAGAAAAAAAGAGACAAGACTCAAATCAGTAGAATTAGAAATGAAAAAGGAGAAGTAACAACTGACACTGCGGAAATACAAAAGATCATGAGAGATTACTACAGGCAACAATATGCCAATAAAATGGACAACCTGGAAGAAATGGACAAATTCTTAGAAAAGCACAACCTTCCAAGACTGAAGCAGGAAGAAATAGAAAATATAAACAGGCTAATCACATGTGCTGAAATTGAGATTGTGATTAAAAATCTTCCAACGAGAGCTTCCCTGGTGGCACAGTGGTTGAGAGTCCGCCTGCCGATGCAGGGGATACGGGTTCGTGACCCAGTCCGGGAAGATCCGACTTGCCGCGGAGCAGCTAGGCCCGTGAGCCATGGCCGCTGAGCCTGCGTGTCCGGAGCCTGTGCTCCACAACGGGAGAGGCCACAACAGTGAGAGGCCTGCGTACTGCAAAAAAAAAAAAAGAAGAAAAGACAACCCTCAGAATGGGAGACAATATTTGCAAATGAATAACTGACAAAGGATTAACCTCCAAAATTTACAAGCAGCTCATGCAGCTCAATATCAAAAAAAAAAACAACCTAATCCAAGAATGGACAGAAGACCTAAATAGACATTTCTCCATAGAAGATATACAGATTGCCAACAAACATATGAAAGGATGCTCAACATCACTAATCATTAGAGAAATGCAAATCAGAACTACAATGAGGCATCACCTCACACCAGTCAGAATGGCCATCATCAAAAAATCTACAAACAATAAATACTGGAGTGGGTGTGGAGAAAGGGGAACCCTCTTGCACTGTTGGTGAGAATGTAAATTGATACAGCCACTATGGAGAACTGTATGGAGGTTCCTTACAAAACTAAATATTGAACTATCATACAACCCAGCAATCCCACTACTGGGCATATACCCTGAGAAACCATAACTCAAAAAGAATCATGTACTACAATGTTCATTGCAGCTCTATTTACAATAGCCAGGACATGGAAACAACCTAAGTGTCCATCAACAGATGAATGGATAAAGAAGATGTGGCACTTATATACAATGAAATATTACTCAGCCATAAAAAGAAATGAAATTGATTTATTTGTAGTGAGGTGGATGGACCTAGAGTCTGTCATACAGAGTGAAATAAGTTAGAAAGAGAAAAACAAATACTGTATGCTATCACATATATATATGGAATCTAAAAAAAAAAAATGGTTTTGAAGAACCTAGGGGCAGGACAGGAATAAAGACGCAGACGTAGAGAATGGACTTGAGGAAATGAGGAAGGGGAAGGCTAAGCTGGGACGAAGTGAGAGAGTGGTATGGACATATATACACTACCAAGTGTAAAATAGATAGCTAGTGGGAAGCAGCCACATAGCACAGGGAGATCAGCTAGGTGCTTTGTGACCATCTAGGTGGGTGGGATAAGGAGGGTGGGAGGGAAATGCAAGAGAGAGGGGATATGGGGATATGTGTATACATATAGCTAATTCACTTTGTTATACAGCAGAAACTAACACACCATTGTAAAGCAATTATACTCCAATAAAGATGTTAAAAAATAATTAAAATTAAAAATTAAAAAACATATTTCTGTTCAAAATGCTTACAATTTAAAAGCAAATTAAATATGTAAAGTGAAAGAGCATTAGGTATCTAGAAATAAAGTGATAAACAGGATATTTAAAACTAATGCCTTATTTTCTTTTAACGCCATCGTTCCAATTTTCAAGTGGAAATTTTATAAAAACTTTGCATTTTCGTTCCTGCTCATGCTCGTACTTGTAGTAGAAGGTTTGACTAGCACCTTAGATCTTAGACTTTCAGCAAATTTTAAATTACTCTATGCTAACTCCACTTGCCTATTAGGTGCTTCATTAACCTATTGGACCTCTTTTCTTTCTTTTATAGGAAGGCAAATCTGTGAAGTATTACATGATATACTTACATCCTCTCTCTGTATTCTGACACTGTTTAAGCTACAGAGACATCTATTTTCAGCTGAATAAAAATCAATCTTTTGCCTGTTCTCAGCTGTATTCCCAACTTTCAAGGTCTGGCATGTAGGAGGTATGGCAATGGGTCTTTGTTGAATTATCTCTCTGCCTCATTTAGGCTTCTACCTAATCCCTGTGGCAGTCCCTACCCAAAACTACCATCAGTGTTTCCTTAGTTTAAGTCTCAACTGTGTTTGGTCATTGTCTCTCCCTTAGTTAAGCAGGTTTTACTGGTTGTCCTTAGGAATGTGGTATTGCTAGTGTTCTTTTGAACTTTAATTGCTTATCTCACAGTAGAAAATTTCGATGAATTTTATCAAAACTATTTCACTATCATCACCATAAAGTCAGTACTTTCCAAATACTCACTTGATAAATAAATTAGCATTCTGTGATTTTCATTTCTGTCTTTATTTGCACAGTCATAAGTACCCTCAAAATAGTGTATACATTTTATTATTCAGTTTATCTAAGAATGGTTGAAAATAATTTTCTAAGTAAAAGATTGAGTTCAGCATTTTTAACATACAAAAGCAATTGTGTAATAAAAAAAAATATGTCTAGCATAAGATAATAGCTGGAATGTGATAGGGTGCACAAAATGTAATCTAAACATAATGTAGGCAGGGTCAGGTTCAAGTTCATGTAACGTGTGCAACACACAGAGCTTTGGGCTCTGCTATCTCTGTATTGAAATTCTCATTGACTTTGAACATTTTCATTTTGCACTGGGCCCTACAAATTATGTAGCAGGTTCTGAATACAGGAGAGGACAGTTTACTAGTTCACTATGGATCAGTAAACAAAATCTAAATTATATATACACATATAACATGTGTCTTAATGTGTATCAAATTTTTACCACAATTCTTATTTCAGAGATCTGAATTTTCACTTAACTTAGAAGACAGAGATATTCTCTCATGGTTTCATTTTCAGTACCAATTTGTGATTATGGAGATAAGCTAGCTCCTCAGATTTTGCCAGATATAAAAAAATGATTTTGTCAGAAACAATCGTTTGGTGAAAAACCAAAACTTAGAAAACAAAGTGGAGAATATGCTGATATATGTAACAGGAAGGGTAGATTTTACTTTAAATTTACCAAGGCCTCATTGGTTTTAAGTTTAAAGGATGTTTTTGCTTTGGTTGGTGGGGCTCAGTGAATGTCATTCTCATTTGGATTAATTTACATTTGTGTCCTACCAATATTCCCTAGGACTAAAGTGAACAAAGGGATAGGAAAGAGAATATATAAGGAATTCCTATAAACCAAAGAAAAATGGCAAATAATTTGATAGAAAAACAGACAAATGATATGGACAGACAATTCAGACAACAGCTAACAAATATTTAAAAAACTCAACTCCACTTGTGATTATAGTCACACATCTCAAAACCACAATGAAATAGCATTTTATTCCCATCAAAAGGAAACAATTGTAAGGTGTCTGAGAATACAACTTAGGCGAATTCTCACCGTGTTTCGTGGCAGTAAAAACTGGTACAACTGCTTTAGAGAGCAATTTCACACAGAAAATATCTGGTAAATGTGAAGAAGCAACTCACCTGTAATGGAGCAATTCTATACCCAGTTATAAGCCCTAGAGAAACTCACACATGTGTAAAAGCAGGTATGTACAAATCTTCATTGCAGCATTGTTTATAATAGAAGAATCTTAGTGCTTATTGTTAAGAAAATGGACAAATCAATTGTATTATATTCAGATGGGGGGATATTATATAGCAGTTAAAATAAATAAATTAGAGCAGCATCAGTCAGCAAAAGTAAATTTTTAAAGAGCAGTGTTAAATGTAAAAAGCAAATTGCAAAAATATATAAATAGCGTGAAAAAAATTGTGAAATTTTAAGAAACAAAAAAATGCAGTGTTATTTCTAGTCTATGAATCCCTGACACATATAATACAAACATATGAATAGGAATGATACCAATTTAAGGACAATGATACATCTGGGGAGAGAGGGAAGATCAATGAAGGATACAAAGAGGGATTCAACTTTATCTGTAGCATTTGATTCAAAAAGATATGGCAAAATATTGACTTGTTTAGTTAGGAGAGCAAGAGTAAATAAGCATTCGTTATCTTATTATTTTCAGTATGTTTGACATCTTTTGTTTAAATAAGGTGAAAAAAGATCAAAAAGGCAGAGTTTGGGAAATGAACAAATTTTGCATACACAATATCCAATAGCACCTCATACTAATTGGCAATTTGAATGCAGCAAAATGAGGCAGCTGTTTGGAAGCAGAATCTGTTATACAGTGTGAATTATCTGGAGCTTTTACTTGAGTCTTCCTCATTAGCAATCATCTCTATCACTAATTATAAAGACCAAATCGCCATACAAAATTACATGCAATTAAAAAAAAGCATAGATGCCAGAGGTAAGGCCATTGCTTGGAAACCAAACCTTTGTGTGTGTGTTTTGGGGAGGCGGCCTGGATTCATTGGAGCACAGTGTTCACAGGCATCGCATAAGCTCACTGTACACTTTTCTTTCATTCCTCATTTCCTCTAAAATTCAATTGCTCAGGTTTGCCTTGAAAGGAGAAAAAATCATTTGTCATTCTTTATGACAATTTCACTCCAGCTACACCATGAGCTATTTCAGTGGATTGGGGGTACGTGGGAAGGCAAGAAGAGTGGGAGGCTAACAATTTCTTGGATATGCTCGCACCCTAGCTGCTGGGCACATGCCTTCCCAGGTGAACAGTTTGACGTGTCACGGGTGCTGGGAATGAATCTGCTTGGTGACACGCACTGCATGCATTGGAGGCCACAGTGTCTGTGTGTGCATTTGATTGCAGGTGATTATATGCACTTTCCCATAAAGGGAGACGGAAAGAAACCTTTGAGATTAATTTCCACTGTCAGCAGCTTTAGAGATAAGATCTATCCCAGTACATCTGCTTCTTTTCTAATTTAGGACAGTCTTGGAGATAATTGTATCTGATGGGAGAGGACTGTTTTTAAATATAGAAATGTAATTTCAGAATATTTAAAACAAAAAAGCCCCAAGTTGCTACAGTATCACATGCATACACATATAAACACATATTGATAATTTTGCATTTAGAAATATTTTTCCTTCCATGTTTAAATTGTTTCTTCTCTTAGTTACTGGGTATCATATATAAAATACTGCTCATGGCAGAGACTATGAGGCTGTATTTTACTGTAACAGATTATGGCCTGCTATTTAAAACATGTGGTAATAATGTTAATGGTAAAAATAGGGCCATTTGAGGGTGGGGTAAGGATCTTCTGGTATTCAACTATCATTTCAATGAACAATTATTTTCACAGTAAGTGCTTCTTGAGTCCATTAGGTATTATTGCTTATGGTAGACGACAGTAATCTAAAATGACAGATTGCTTTCTTTTGAAAGAAATAGATACCCCGTGATAAAGAAGTATGTGAGAGATGTAATTATGGTCCTAATCTTAATTTAGATTTAGAATTTTAATTGTCCAAAGTAATATGATCGAATCTAGCAAAAACTAAACAGTGTTCCCTAGGAAGGAAACATGACTTGACAATTGTAATGCAGACATCAGCTGAGCTACCCTTCTCTTTGAGAGCTAAATAAAACTGACTTGAACACCATCCTGGGGTGGGGGAGCCTCACATCTCTCCAAATTCTTTTTTGGGATTCTTATGGATAGAGTATAGTTATTAATGGGAATGCAGCTCCCATGTCCTTAGATTTCCATAGAAGATTTTTGAGAGAGCAACTCCTAGTCATTCTCTACCTCTCACTCACTTACTCCTTCCCAATAAAGAAGAAGGAGCATATATAAAGAGATCTGGGTGACTGCGGAAGGCTCTGTCTCCTATGGATCCTCCCTCCCAAGGGAACTGTCATTAGAACTCTCCTATTCCTTATTTCTTCATGTTGTAAGCTCACTAGGGATGACTTTGCTGCACCAGGAGCCTGGCCAACAGCTCTGGGCTGGTGAATTTAATCCAAGGGGCAATATATTAGGAAAACTGATTGTAGCCCCAGGTTAAGTGGATTTCTCTTCAATTAGCTTCAGCAGCCACAAAGCAGATAGACTGCTCTTCAACTCTCCAACTTCAGCAACTATTTTCCATTGGGTCAGAAAGGAAGAGAGGAAGACACGGGTTATATTTATTCCTGTCATTAGTGCATAGACCAGGAAATGCTAAGAAACATGAGAGCATCATTTGGAGACCATAATGACAGGCTGAGGGCGGAATTTTCATGTGGGACCAAAATAGAATGTTGTGATGCTTTAGTGAGGGTGGGTCTTGACATCTTTGACCTTCCTGCCTTACAGCTACATGCATTGTGATTGGTGATACAGTCCTGGGCTGATCAATAACAGGATTGCCTGAGGAGACAGACCTCAGCATCCTCCCTCAGTAGCAGACTTGGACAGGATAGATCAGCCAGGGCAGAGATTAAATTATGTAGAAAAGCCTTTTTTGGGCTGTGTCTTGAGCTTAATCCTCTACCATTCTTCCATGCATTCATTGGCTGAATCATGCTGCTTTTTTTTTGGTACCTTGGTCAAACCAAATATATTCCTGTCTCAGGATCTTTGCACATACTATTCCCTTTACCTGAAATATATCCCATGTGATATTTGTATGCCTGGTTTTCTTGCTTCATTTAAGTCCCTCCTGAAATACTACCTTCCCAGAGGGGCTCTTTTTTTCATATATTATCTTGTATTAAGATAGCACAAGTCTTCCCAGTTTTTTTCTCCTTTTCTTGCTTTATTTTTCCTTATAAGTGTATCAATCTCAGATACTATATTTTACATGCATTTTAATTTAATTTAATATATATGCATTACCTGTTTCTATCACTAGAATATTAGACTCTATCACTAGAATATTAGAATATGAGGAGAGGACCTGTCTCATTGGCCACTGTTGGCCCAGAGCTTAGTGTGTGATTAATAAATAAACAGTTCTTCCAATGGAATTACCTTGCTTTTCTTTATTTTTCTTTCTTTTCTCTTTCTCTTATTCTGACAAAAAAACCCAAAGCATACTGTTCAAAACCAGTTTAACTCTTCCCTGAACAAACTGATTTCTGCAGGGTCAATCCTTTTTTAGGTTACTTTTTGGACTTGGGTTAAATGATACTTTCCAAGAAAATGGAATATTCCCTAATTAGTAAGGTTTCTATTCTCTCTTACTTCATCATTCATTTTTGTGAGAGAAGCCACAATTAGAATCTCCAAAATCCAAAATGGTGGTCATAAATTATATTGCTAATAAATCAGAGTAAAAATGTGAACCTAGGTGGCGGGCGAGTGGAGAGGAAGGTGACCATCAGCCTTAGGAGGAGTCACAGGACAGAAGGAGCCCAGATCCTCTGCCCTTGACCTTTATGCATTTCCCAGGAAGATTGAGAAATATGTGTCAGTTAATCTTCTGCCACTATCTAATGCCTGTCAATTAGCAACATAAAGGCCAGTTCCTAATAATATTCAAATATTCTAATACTTTTCAGTAGCCTATACTGAAGACTTCCTTTTGATCTGCAGAGACCTGGACAGCTGAAGAACTAACTGAGAAACATTCTGCAGAGATGACAAAAAATGTGTCATACCCACCACTGCCCAAACGCTCTGCATGCTTAAGCATTGCCTGTTTGGAGTTGAGACTCTCCTGTGATCTAAACCCTTTCCTGGCCACATATATCTTTATATCGTTCAAGGTTAACCATAGCAGTCTACATACTAAGGCCAGGTGTCTTACTGAAGATCACGCTAGTTTTGAAAAATTCATATAGCTGCAGAAACTCAATATAGCCAAACTGTCAAAGGGAAAAATATAGGCAAGACCACACTAACTAAAGCACTGAAGACTGAATCTTACTACTAGGAAGTAGGTGCTCCCACACTGGTCACAGGAACAACTTCACACATCACCTATTCTTTTGGACATCAAATACCTAGACTTCTCCATCCTTTGAAGATACTGGCTGTGCATCAATATGCTGGAGTATCATAGGGACATATAATTAACATTCCTCTCTGCTCCTTTTTAGTTCTGAACGAACTCTGAAATTAGACATTGGTGTGAGAGAAATGGAGAGCTCTTATCAGCTTTATTATGACTATGATTAAATTCGAAAATGAATGTTGGGATTATGGCCAAAATAGGGCTTCAAATATTTCTCTGAATTAAACCTATTTCCCCCAAATCTCTGCTCTGTGTAGCAGCCATGGTCTCAGAAGGATATTAGAGTCATTTAAATAAAGTCAAATATAGAAACTATTTAGCATCACGTGAACAACGCATAGGAATGCTGAAAAACCATGGGCTGGTTGACAGCAGAGCTATTTTTAGCCCTAGGCACAAAGAAGTTTTTTAAAGTCAGAAAGAGAGAGTTAAATCGAGTCACTATGAAAGGAGATAGGCAATTCTGCAGGAGACAGCCAACGTGATAGACAACTTGAACTCAATGTTCTGCTTCTATTCAATCTTCTACCACAACTCCCTGTTAGCCATATCCACCCAAAAGCCAGAGGAAAAAGGATCATTTTATATAATCCATCCAAGTCACACTCTTGGGGTGGACACCAGGCAAAACAGAAGTAGAAAGTGGAACTAGATGAGTGAACAGAAGACATCTGGTCCACCTGGAAAATACATCATAGGGATGAGCAGAGAATGGCTACCTGCCGAGCACAGGTTTCTTGAAGAAAGAGAAAGAAAGGATTGATTCACTCCTACCCAGCTTCTTTCCTAATCTCTTCAATCTTCTCTGGAGAAGATAGTCCACAAATTTCCCTACATTGTTACTCCTGCATAATGGAAATTTCCTACGAACTATAAAAGTACAAGGAGTGGAGAACAGGTATCTTCTCTAATACTTACCAGTGGATCCAAGAAAAGAACACGAAGTAGAAGTGGTTGAAAATGAGAGCCTGCCTGTTTCCTCCCCTGAGTGGAATAGCTACACCCCTGGAATAAGCCTTGATTGTTAAGTTCCATGGGTTAAGAAAACAAATATCTGGGTAATGTTAGGGCAAACCCTGGTCCTCTTGACAACATGCTTCCATGAGAAGATTTCCTAGAGACTTTCTAGCCTCTCTCTAAACAGGGAGATATAATTTATCGTAAGAGTGTGACCAGAAAAAAAGAAATTAATCAGGTAAGGAAACCCCATCTATGTTCTCCCTTTAAAAATGTTCTGAAAGAACTTTAAATGAAAACCTACAAAATATTTTAAAACTTTGAGTTTAATAAAATTAACAAAAGTCTTAAAAGAGGCTTAAGAATGTCAAGGTATTTACCAAACATTTTTCAAGATGTCAAAAATCTTTAGTGACTCTTCTATACTATTCTTATATTTTTTCACAACAGAGTAATCCAAAACTGAAGGAATTGCTTTGTGTTTAATTATTAAATCCAAGCATTGTTCATTTTAACGTTCACTAGCTGTTTTAAAAATGGAATGATGTTTGGTGCTCACACATTAGATTGCTATGAACCAGATGCTTTTTTATGCTTTAACGTTTGACAATATTTCAAAAATAAAAATGACTACCAAGATATAACCTTCACAGTCATCTTTATTTCTTTGTCTAAGATCACAAATTTTTGTAAATGCTTATTAGGTACTCTCAAAGACTTGTGGATATGGCATAGGCCATCTAAGCTGAACAGATACAATCAATCAGTGGGGGAACATGTCTAGACATTAAAGGATTATATTTTATATTTATTTGTATACAAAGAATAAACCATAAAACAGAGATGATACTTTTCACCAAGAAAATTACCTAAATTTTTGTGCTGCTTCCATTTAGCTTGCTTTATTTTTTAAGGCAAATTTCCCATAACTATAAATGCAGAGGCTTACACAGTTATGTAGCAATCTAATAAAAGAAATCTGCTTTGGTTTCAATTTTATGGACTGGTTTCCAGGGTCTTATTATTACAGGAAACTTATATGGCTCTTCTTGTTGTTTTGGCACTGATGAGAAGGATCACAATGATGGTGACTTTGTGAACCTTTGAGAAATATAATCACTGTTCATTTTTTTATGAAATAAGTAATTCATGGAAAGAATCCTTATTCTGTTTTTGACATCATAATAAATATTTTTGCATTTTAAAAGTGTATAAGAGTTATTTCATTTTCTCAGATTAAAAAAAAAAAGTTCAATGGTACTTGGGGTACAGACATTCTCATAGAAATATGCCAAGCCAATAGTTTTGGGAAAGAGGGTTTCCTCAGTAAAGCTGGGGGATGTCACTCAGGAAATGATAAGTAGCTTGATTTCAGTGACTCAAACAGATCTTTGCACTTCATCTGCTCTTTATCCAGATACGTTAGTATAAGCCTGGAACCTGTGTATTTTCAGATAGTTACATTTTTATATTAGAAATCCCTGGTCTTTGTACAGACTTCTTTATCTATAAATGGAAAGGCAAAATATTACTTCCAAAATGCATATAGGCATCAAAAGAAAAAAAAGTTATTTTTGTTGAGGGTAAATTTTTGAAATATTTAATGCAATAAGATATTTCTATAAAAGGCTTTGAGGATTCTTCCTTGTAATAGTGACCACTCTATTCTGCTATTAGAAGCTAACTTTTGGAGGACCTTCAAGATGGCGGAGGAGTAAGATGTGGAGATCCCCTTCCTCCACACAAATACATCAAAAATACATCTACATGTGGAACAACTCCTACAGAACACCTACTGAACGCTGGCAGAAGATCTCAGACTTCCCAACAGGCAAGAAACTCCCCATGTACCTGGGTAGGGTAAAAGAAAAAATAAAAAACAGAAACAAAAGAATAGGGACAGGACCTGCACCTCTGGGAGGGAGCTGTGAAGAAGGAAAAGTTTTCACACAGTAGGAAGCCCCTTCACTGGCAGAGACGGGGGTGGGGTGGGGGGGGAAGCTTTAGAGCCATGGAGGAGAGCGCAGCAACAGGGGTGCAGAGGGCAAAGCAGAGAGATTCCCGCACAGAGGATCGGTGCCGACCAGGACTCACCAGCCCAAGAGGATTGTCTGCTCACCCGCCGGGGCAGGTTGGGGCTGGGAGCTGAGGCTCAGGCTTTGGAGGTCAGATCCCAGGGAGTGAACTGGGGTTGGCTGCATGAACACAGACTGAAGGGGGCTAGTGTAACACAGGTATCTGGTAGGGAGTCTGGGAAAAAGTCTGGACCTGCCTAAGAGGCAAGAGGCCATTGTTTTGGGGTGCACGAGGAGAGGGCATTCAGAGCACCGACTAAATGAGCTCCAGAGATGGGCGCAAGTTGCAGCTATCAACACGGACACCAGAGACGGGTGTGAAACGCTAAGGTGGCTGCTGCAGCCACCAAGAAGCCTGTGTGCAAACACAGGTCACTAGACACACTTCCCCTCCCGGGAGCCTGTACAGCCTGCCACTGTCCGGATCCCTTGATTCAAGGACAACTTCCACAGGAGAACACACAGCTGTGCTTATGGCTATTGCAACGTCACGATGCCCTCTGTCACTGCAGGCTCACCCCTCATTCTGTACCCCTCCCTCTCCCTGGCCAGAGTGAGCCAGAGCCCCCTAATCAGCTGCTCTTTAACCCCGTCCTGTCTGGGCGAGGAGCAGACGCCCTCTGGCGACCTACACACAGAGGCGGGGCCAAATCCAAAGCTGAAACCTGGGAGCTGTGAGAACAAAGAAGAGAAAGGGAAATCTCTCCCAGCAGCCTCAGCAGCAACAGATTAAATGTCCACAGTCAACTTGATGTACCCTGCATCTGTGGAATACTTGAATAGACAACGAATCATCCCAAAATTGAGGCAGTGGACTTTAGGAGCAACTGTAGACTAAGGGTTTGCTTTCTGCATCTAATGTGTTTCTGGTTTTATGTTTATTTTAGTTCAGTATTTAGAGCTTACTATCATTGGTAGATTAGTTTATTGATTTGGTTGCTCTCTTCCTTTTTAAATTTTTATATATAAATATATATTTTTTCCTTTTTCTCTTTTTGTGAGTGTGTATGCTTTTTTGTGTGACTTTGTCTGTATTGCTTTGCTTTTACCATTTGTCCTAGGATGATGTCTGTCTTTTTTTTTGTTTTTTGGGGTTTTTTTAGTATAGTTTTTAGTGCTTGTTATCATTGGTGGATTTGTTTATTGCTTTGGTTGCTCTCTTCTTTTGTTCTTTTTTAAATTTTTTATTAGTTTTTTATTTTTTTAATATATTTTATTTTTATTATTTTATTTTATTTATTTCTATTTCTCCCTTTCCTCCAAGGCATGTGGTTGACAGTGTCTTGGCCTGAGCCTCTGAGGTGGGAGGGCTGAGTTCAGGAAATTGGATGACCAGAGACCTCATGGCCTCACATAATATCAAACAGCGAAAGCTCTTCCAGAGATCTCCATCTCAATGTTAAGAGCCAGCTTCACTCAATGACCAGCAAGCTCCAGTGCTGGACAACCCATACCAAACAACTAGCAAGACAGAAACACAAAGCCACCCATTAGCAGAGAGGCTGCCTAAAATCATAATAAGTTCACAGACACCCCAAAACACACCATCGGACTTGGTCCTGCACACCAGAAAGACAAGATTCAGCTTCCTCCACCAGAACACAGGCACAAGTTGCCTCCACCAAGAAGCCTACAAAACCCACTGAAACAACCTTACCCACTGGGGGCAGATGCCAAAAGCAATGAGAACTATGAACCTGCAGCCTGGGAAAAGAGGTCCCAAACACAGTAAATTAAGCAAAATGAGAAGACAGAGAAACACACAGCAGATGAAGGAGCAAGGTAAAAACCCACCAGACCAAACATATGAAGAGGAAATAGGCAGTCTACCTGAAAAATAATTCAGAGTAATAATAGTAAAGATGATCCAAAATCTTGGATATAGAATGGAGAAAATACAAGAAATGTTTAACAAGGACTTAGAAGAAATAAAGAGCAAACAAACAATGATGAACAAGACAATAAATAAAATTAAAAATTCTCTAGAAGGAATCAATAGCAGAATAACTGAGGCAGAAGACTGGATAAGTGACCTGGAAGATAAAATAGTGGAAATAACTACTGCAGAGCAGAATAAAGAAAAAAGAATGAAAAGAATTGAGGACAGACTCAGAGACCTCTGGGACATTAAACACACCAACATTCGAATTATAAAGGTCCCAGAAGAAGAAGACAAAAAGAAAAGGACTGTGAAAATATTTGAAGAGATTATAGTTGGAAACTCCCCTAATATGGGAAAGAAATAGTCAATCAAGTCCAGGAAGCACAGACAGTCCCATACAGGATAAATCCAAGGACAAATACTCCAAGACACATATTAATCAAACTATCAAAAATTAAATACAAAGAAAAAATATTAAAAGTAGCAAGGTAAAAGCAACAAATAACATAGAAGGCAATCCTCATAAGGTTAAGAGCTGATTTCTCAGCAGAAACTCTGCAAGCCAGAAGGGTGTTGCAGGACATATTTAAAGTGATGAAAGGGAAAAACCTACAACCAAGATTACTCTACCCAGCAAGGATCTCATTCAAATTCAATGGATAAATTAAAACCTTTACAATCAAGCAAAAGGTAGGAGAATTCAGCACCACCAAACCAGCTTTACAGCAAATGCTAAAGGAACTTCTCTAGGCAGGAAACACAAGAGAAGGAAAAGACCTACAATAACAAACCAAAAACAATTAAGAAAATGGTACCAGGAACAGACATATCAATAAATACCTTAACTGTAAATGAATTAAATGCTCCAAGCAAAAGACATAGACTTGCTGAATTGATACAAAAACAAGACTCATATATATGCTGTCTACAAGAGACCCACTTGAGACCTAAAGACATATACAGACTGAATGTGATGGGATGGAAAAAGAAATTCCATGCAAATGGAAATCAAAAGGAAGCTGGAGTAGCAATTCTCATATCAGACAAAATAGACTTTAAAATAAAGACTATTACAAGAGACAAAGAAGGACACTACATAATGATCAAGGGATCAATCCAAGAAGATATAACAATTGTAAATATTTATGCAGCCAACATAGGAGCACCTCAATACATAAGGAAAATGCTAACAGCCATAAAAGGGGAAATTGACAGTAAGATAATCATAGTAGGGGACTTTAACACCTCACTTTCACCAATGGACAGATCATCCAAAGTGAAAATAACTAAGGAAACACAAGCTTTAAATGATACATTAAACAAGATGGACTTAATTGATATTTATAGGACATTCCACCCTAAACAACAGAATACACTTTCTTCTCAAGTGCCCATAGAACATTCTCCAGGATAGGTCATATCTTGGGTCACAAATCAAGCCATGGTAAATTTAACAAAATTGAAATCGTATCAAGTATCTTTTCTGACCACAATGCTATGAGACTAGATATCAATTATAGGAAAAAAATCTGTGAAAAATACAAACACATGGAGGTTAAACAATATACTACTTAATAACCAAGAGATCACTGAGGAAATCAAAGAGGAAATCAAAAAATATCTAGAAACAAATGACAATGAAAACACCATGACCCAAAACCTATGGGATGCAGCAAAAGCAGTTCTAAAGGGGAAGTTTATAGCAATACAGTCTTACCCCTGGAAACAAGAAACATCTCAAATAAACAACCTAACCTTACACCTACAGAAATTAGAGAAAGAAGGACATAAAAATCCCAAAGTTAGCAGAAGGAAAGAAATCATAAAGATCAGATTGGAAATAAATGAAAAAAAAAATGAAGAAAACAACAAAGATCAATAAAATTAAAAGCTGGTTCTTTGAGGAGATAAACAAAATTGATAAAACATTAGCCAGACTCATCAAGAATAAAAGGGAGAAGACTCAAATCAATCGAATTAGAAATGAAAAAGGAGAAGTAACAACTGACACTTCAGAAATACAAAGACTCATGAGAGACTTCTACAAGCAACTATATGCCAATAAAATGGACAACCTGGAAGAAATGGACAAATACTTAGAACAGCACAACCTTCTGAGACTGAACCAGGAAGAAATAGAAAATATAAACAGACCAATCACAAGCACTGAAATTGAACCTGTGGTTAAAAATCTTCGAACAAACAAAAGCCCAGGACCAGACGGCTTCACAGGCGAATTCTATCAAACTTTCAGAGAAGAGATAACACCTATCTTTCTCAAACTCTTCCAAAACATAGAAGAGGGAGGAATGCTCCCAAACTCATTCTATGAGGCCACCTTCACTCTGATACCAAAAGCAGAAAAAGATGTCACAAAGAAAGAAAACCACAGGTCAATATCACTGATGAACATAGTTGCAAAAATCCTCAATAAAATACAAGCAAACACAATCCAACAGCACAGTAAAAGGATCATACAACATGATCAAGTGGGGTTTATCCTAGTAATACAAGGATTCTTCATATATACGCAAATCAATCAATGCGATAAACCATATTAACAAATTGAAGGAGAAAAACCATATGATCATCTCAATAGATGTAGAAAAATCTTTCATCAAAATTGAACATCCATTTATGATAAAAACCTTCCAGAAAGTAGGGATAGAGGGAACTTACCTCAACGTAATAAAGGCCATATATGACAAACCCAGAGCCAACATCGTTCTCAGTGGTGAAAAAGTGAAACCATTTCCACTAAGATCAGGAACAAGACAAGGTTGCCCATTCTCACCACTATTTTTCAGCATAGTTTTGGAAGTTTTAGCCACAACAATCAGAGAAGAGAAAGACATAAAATAAATCCAAATCAGAAAATAAGTAAAACTGTCACTGTTTGCAGTTGACATGATCATATACCTAGAGAATCCTAATGATGCTACCAGAAAACTACTAGAGATAATCAATGAATTTGGTAAAGTAGAAGGGTCCAAAATTAATGCACAAAAATCTCTTTCATTCCTATACACTAATGATGAAAAATCTGAAAGAGAAATTAAGGAAACACTCCCATTTACCACTGCAACAAAAAGAATAAAATACCTAGGAATAAGTCTACCTAAGGAGACAAAAGATCTGTATGCAGAAAACTATAAGACACTGATGAAAGAAATTAAAGATGATACAAACAGATGGAGAGATATACTATGTTCTTGGATTAGAAAAATCAACATTGTGAAAATCATTATACTACCCAAAGCAATCTTCAGATTCAGTGCAATCCCTATCAAACTATCAATGTCATTTTTCACAGAAGTAGAACAAAACATTTCACAATTTGTACGGAAACACAAAAGACCCTGAATAGCCAAAGCAATCTTAGAAAGAAAAATGGAGCTGGAGCAATCAGGCTCCTGGACTTAAGACTATACTACAAAGCTACAGTAATCAAGACAGTATGGTACTGGCACAAAAACAGAGATATAGATCAATGGAGCAGCATAGAAATCCTAGAAGTAAACCCACACACATATGGTCACCTTATCTTTGATAAAGGAGGCAAGAATATACAATGGAGAAAAGATAGCCTCTTTAATAAGTGGTGCCTGGAAAACTGGACAGCTACATGTAAAAGAATGAAATTAGAATCCTCCCTTACACCATACACAAAAATAAACTCAAAATGGATTAGAGACCTAAATGTAAAGCCAGACACTATCAAACTCTTAGAGGAAAACATAGGTATAACACTCTATGACATATGTGCCATCAAGATCCTTTTTGACCCACCTCCTAGAGAAATGGAAATAAAAACAAAAATAAACAAATGGGGCCTAATGAAACCTAAAAGCTTTTGCACAGCAAAGGAGACCATAAACAAGACGAAAAGACAACCCTCAGATTGGGAGAAAGTATTTGCAAATGAAGCAACTGACAAAGGATTAGTCTCAAAAACATGCAAGCAGCTCATGCAGTTCAATATCAAAAATCAAACAACCCAATCCTAAAATGGGCAGAAGATCTACGTAGACATTTCTCCAAAGAAGATATACAGATTGCCAACAAACACATGAAAGATGCTCAACATCACTAATCATTAGAGAAATGCAAATCTGAACTACAATGAGGTATCACATCACACTGGTCAGAAGGGCCATCATCAAAAAATCTAAAAACAATAAATGCTGAAGAGCGTGTGGAGAAAAGGGAACCCTCTTGCCCTGCTGGTGGGAATGTAAACTGATACAGCCACTATGGAGAACAGTAGGGAGGTTCCTTAAAAAAACTAAAAATAGAACTATCATATGACCCAGCAATCTCACTACTGTGCATATACCCTTAGAAAACCATAATTCAAAAAGATTCATGTACTACAATGTTCATTGCAGCTCTATTTACAATAGCCAGGACATGGAAGCAACCTAAGTGTCCATTGACAGATGAATGGATAAAAAAGATGTGGCACATTTATACAATGGAATATTACTCAGCCATAAAAAGGAACAAAATTGAGTTATTTGTAGTGAGGTGGATGGACCTAGAGACTGTCCTACAGAGTGAAGTAAGTCAGAAAGAGAAAAACAAATACTGTATGCTAACACATATATTAGGAATCTAAACAAACAAAATTGGTTCTGAAGAACCTAGGGGCAGGACAGGAATAAAGATGCAGAAGTAGAGAATGGAATTTATGACACTGGGAGGGGGAAGGGTAAGGTGGGTCGAAGTGAGAGAGTGGCATGGACATATATACACTACCAAATGTAAAATAGGTAGCTAGCGGGAAGCAGCTGCATAGCACAGGGAGATCAGCTAGGTGCTTTGTGTCCCTCTAGAGGGGTGGGATAGTGAGGGTGGGAGGGAGACACAAGAGGGAGGAGATATGGGGATATATGTATACATATAGCTGATTCACTTTGTTATACAGTAGAAACTAACACACCATTGTAAAGCAATTATACTCCAATAAAGATGTTACAAAAAAAAGAAGCTAACTTTTATTCCTGTTTTATTGAAGTGTTTTCTTCCTTTCTGAATTCCTTACCAAAATGGATAGGATTATTTAATTAAAAGATACAGATTTATGTTAGGAATACAAAGGAATGGCATTTAAAGATAGTAACATTTGAAGTATATTTACATTACCTTAATTTTGTATGTTCTATAAAACAGGTGATGTTTATGACTTCAGCTATTGATTTAAGAAGATGAGAAAGCCAGAGGTGTCCAATTTTCTCAATAGTCAATAAAATAAACACTAGTTGCTCTGCCCAGACAAAACAGATGGATCATAATGTTTACATAATATATTCATGTTGATGGTGAGTATACTCATTAAGTTTGAAACAACAGTACTGCAAATCAAATTTTAGAAAATTACAGTTCTATTAATTTGCTTTCCCTATATTGTTCAATTCATAATAGAGGCAAAAGATAAAATATGCATTTAATGAAGTCATATTTTATAGTTTTTGCATGAAATTCATTACAGTTTTTAAAAATTTCACATGGTTTGTGGAGTTTGAAATTTTTTTCATTTAAAGTACTTGTAAACATTTGCTAAGAAAAATAACCACCTATTAAACAGAATGTTTTCAAATGAATTCCAATATTGATATATAAAGAAATCGTCTTTTCATTGTTTAGTGGCTATCATCTACCTATTTTATTATTTTGATTAAAAATATTTCCCTGTGCCCTTCCAAATAAGAAAAACTGACCAAAATTATGAAAGATGACAATATTAAATGTTGGCAAAAATGTTTGATCAATGGGAAGTATCATACTTTATGGTAGCATTATAAATGAATACAGTATTTATCACAGGTGACATTGGCCTGCAGTGATTTGAAGTAGGATCTCAATTCCCTGACCAGAGATTAAAGCCAGGCTGCAGCAGTGAGAGCAGCTAATCCTAACCACTAGACCACAAGGGCCAGTGGCTAGTGACAAGGCCCTGGCTCTTCTACTTTGGAGAAAGGAATTTCAATAAATAGACGGAAAGTAGTGAAGCAAGTAAAATGTTTACTAGGAGGAAAAAAGTACGTGTGGATAGACACACAGGGGCAGGCTCAGAGAAAGGGTCATGCCTTTGGGTAGTTTAAATTACTTATATGGGGCAGTTCTTCCGGGTTTCCTCTGGCCCATCAACTTGCTTTGCCTGGCTCTGAGTCCATAGGTGGTTTAACTCAGAGCCCTCCCCTGTGTGCGTGTGCATATTTTAGCCAAGATGGATTCCAGTGCAAGGGTTTCTGGGAAGAGGAACATATTATGGCCTGGCACTCCCTCCCTTCTCTGACCTCTGAGGCACCTTTCTGTACATGTGTAGTTTGGGGGGTCTCCTTGACCTCAAGAATGAGAAATATGTGTCTCCTTATCTTCTATCCAAGCAGGACTCAGCTCCTTTTTGTTCCTACTATTATCTTTATCTTGGAGTACCTGTCCACAGGGGCCAGATTCCAGCTGCTCGGCCTGGGATGCACCTATCTCCTGCCTCAGTATCTTTGAAAAAAAAATCTTCAGGTTAAACATGAGCATTGCATATGATCCAGAAATTTCCTTTTAAGTACATATTCTACAGAAATTCCCACATATATGCTACTGGAAATATACACAAAAATATTCATAACAGCATTGTGTGTGATACACCTTCTCCAAGTGGAACCATCCTAAATACCAATCACAGGAGAATGGATAAAATATGTGGTTTAGTTAACCAGTAAAATATATGGCAATGAAAAATAATTAACTGCAATAATAAATCTCAGGAATATAATATTGATTGAAAATGTAGAATAGAGCATATAATTTTTACAAATGTAAAATTCATTCAAAATCAAACAATGTGTTACTCAAATGTTCATACATATATGATAGAATCTTATAAAGCAATAAAATAATTAACATTTAGGAGAGTGAGTAGTAGAAGTTTCCTAAATTTTTTATTATGTTTTGCAACTTAAGCTTATATAGTAAATATTACATAATTGAGAAAGAAAAGAAATATGAATAACTTCAACATTAATTCTAAATGTTTCACAAGTGTGTTTTGACAAAATGTCCAAAGTATTATACTTGTGAATAAGGTAAATTTAGAAGCATATCCTAAGCTCCCTGAAATAGCATATCTTCTATTTGCAGGACATTAATTTAAACTTGAATTATATCAATGGATCATATTATATTGCTATAATGCAAGTCTAAATTAAAACAATAATACAATTTTTAGAATACCTCTTCAGCACGACCATATTAAGAATTTTTTTATGTCAAAGAGCTTGTTAAAATTATGTCCTTTTGATGATTTCCTAATTGATGAAACAATTGTCTCATCATGATGTATCCGAGTAGGACCCTATAGGGCCTTCCCAGGACAGACCCTCCTCCCATGTCCTCTGCCTACCACTTCTTTATAGAAAAGCTGCAATCTCCCAGGCCTCCCCTGAGTCACAAAAGCTTGTCTCAAGAATTAATGATGGAAAGGATGCAAACATGTAGTGACAAAAATAGCAGTTTTGGACCAGGAGAACCGGTAAATTTAAACAGTAAATCAGCCATATGGCATCACAGAATCTTTAGTTCCTCTCTGAAGTACCTACATAACAGTATCTGAGCCACATTTCCTGAGTTGTTTTACAGATGCTAAAACCCCCTCCAAACGGAAGAAGTTAACTACTTGACGGCCATAAGTGCGTAGTCCCCAGACCTACTGGAGCCTGAGGTTTGATAATGTTAACCCATGTGACACCACCCTGTTACCTCACCACCAACTAATCAGACGATTGTGCACAAGCTGATCACACACCCTGGGACTCCCCTCCCTCACTTTGCCTCTAAACACCGCTTCCCTGAAACCCACTGGGGAGTTCAGGTCTTTTGAGCATGAACTGCCCCATTCTCCTTGCTCAGCCCTGCAATAAACCTTTCTCTGCTCCAGACTCTGATGTTTCAGTTTGTTTGGCTTCACTGTACATCAGGCACAGGAATTTGGGTTTGACAACAGTGAAACTGTGGTCATTGCTGTATTGTAACAGACAACCAGCTGGCTCGTTCCTTCGAACTCTTATCGAACTACATATTCTGAAGAAATCAATGCTACAGAAAATCATTGTTTTATTTAGCCTCATTTCAGTCCTTCTCAGGAATATACAACAGACCACAACTTTTGTTCTCCCTATGCGTACTAGCAACATTTTAGCTAAAGCTGAGTTTTCACACAGTTTATAAAAGAAAAAAAATTTTTTTTGAGGTTTAAGAATAACAATTCCCAAAGAGAATCTCTTTCAGTTGAGGGAGACCTTGAAATTTTAAACAAAGAGGGTAATATAAATTTAATATTATGTACACCAAAACCTCAAGCTTGAAATAACTTAAATGCCATTCTCTGTGTACCCACATATTTTTTGGTTTTGTACTTACTATGCCATGATGGAACTGAGTGTCTATTTCCCCTACTGAACTGTGACTCACTGTGAATCATTATTTTTGTATCCTTCACTTCTTTCATCGTACTGGGTAGTTAGTAAATCTTCAGTAAAAGCCTACTATAAATGAATGGATGGGTGGAAAGACACAATCATTCATTCATTCATTCATTAACTGGATTTCTTCAGGGCCGAGAGTTTGAAAATTCCACAAAGAAGAAGTTATGCTGGTTTTATAATAATTTTGTCTAGGGGATTTCCATTGCTACCAACTAAATATTTCTAATAAATGACCATGCTTTGTTTTTTAAATCAATTTTCTTTGCCTTTTTGAAATGGAAAATACCTTTTTTTAAGTAAAATCTATAAATTATATCATAAACTAATCAAAACAAACAGATGTATTGAAATTTTGGGTAGCAAGCTGAAAGCAATGCAGTGGAATGTGTATATGGAGAGGGGAGGGCAGGGAGCTACATTTTTCTATTCTGAATACGAAGCACTTTCCTACTTAAAAAAAAAAAATCATACCCTAAAATTTTCCTTACAAAATAAAAGTGTCAGGGCCCCATAATACTCACAGGTTCTTAAATAACTACGTGCCAGTTTTAAGATCCCTTAATCCTCCTCTCTTTTTCAGTTTCATTGATTCCAGAGGCTTTGATCTACTTCTTTAAAAATTATATAAGATGATTCTGAAGTTATCTAAGGAGCCAAACAAACCTAGGGGGAAAAAGGGAAGAAGAAGCAGAACGTCAATAAGAGCAACTCTAAGGCCCTTTAGGAACAAAATTTCTTGCTTTAATTCAAATTACCAATGATCTGGTATGACAAGAGAAAGGAATAACTCCTCAATTCAACCCAACTGTGTAACAGAAAATAATTTCTGTGTTTGGATGCTTTACCCCAGAATAATCCCTGGAGAGGTTTTCAACTTCTCTGATGCCTGATACTAATAAAATGAGCCATTGATCTCTTCTGACCGATCCCAAATATGGAATTGCATGTTAAAAATCAGATACTAGAAATAGAAGCCTCCATGTCTCCACTGCTTGGAAAGGTCAAGTATTGATTTTTCTTCATAGTTGTGTGTGTGTGTGTGTGTGTGTGTAGTTGGGGGAGGGGTGCATCTTTTGTATGCTGGCCTGTGACTGTGCATGTCTGAGTGTGTTTGTGTCTGTGTTTCTGAGGGGGATGGGGGGAGGGGAGGGGCAATTATTTGCAATGGAGTATTCACGGCCTTTGAAAACAGCCATTGAGGACAAGAATGAGAGTGAGGCAGGCTACATTTCATAACGTTAATTTCCCTATTTTCTGGGAGGCAAGTGAGCCTATAGATTCTGCCTCTGCCTTGCTCTTGATACTGAATCTAGTGAAGAAAGAAGCTACAGAGACCATTTCAGAAAAATCTGGAAACTTAGATTTAATGCAGCTAAGCAGCTAAAAATAAAAATCTTTAAGGCCTGATCAAACCAACCAAATATCTGGGGTCAACTGGAAAACTAAAATGCCTTTCTCATGTTATTTAAAATGGAATCTGAGGTCAAAAAGCATTAACAATGAACTCCTTCTTCCATTCAGGATACTTCTCAGATTTTGTAGCTATTGTTTCAATTTATCAGTATAGTCCTGAAACATAGCGCTGCTTTGTAACCCTTTAAAAAAGAAGGGAAACTATGCTGAATACTGAATACCACTCCACTCACACCATGACACAAAATATATTTAAAGAAACTTAGCTTTTTATGAATAATGCACATGCCAACCAACAGTGTGTGTATTGTTATATATATATATTCTTACACTTTTGCACATACACATAAGGTGTCACTGGGAGTACAGAACGTCACATGATTTTTTTTTTCTTTTTGCGGTACGTGGGCCTCTCACTGTTGTGGCCTCTCCCATTGCGGAGCACAGGCTCCGGACGCGCAGGCTCAGCGGCCATGGCTCACGGGCCCAGCCGCTCCGCGGCATGTGGGTTCTTCCCGGACCAGGGCACGAACCCGGGTCCCCTGCATCGGCAGGGGGACTCTCAACCACTGCACCACTGCCCTGTCACATGATTTTTATTCATTCATTCAACAAACTTTTTCAGAGTATCTTCAATGTACAAGGCATTGTTCTAGGCACTGGGTATACAGCAGTCATTAAAAAAATCCTGACCTTTATAAATCTCACATTCTTGGGGGAGGCAGCAATAAATAAGATGGTAAAATATGTGAAATAGATTATATACTAGAATGATGAAAGTGCTAAGAAAAAATAAATCGTGGGAAGGAAATAGGAAGTGTGTTTTGGTAGGTGAAATTTTACATAGGGTGGCCCACGAAGATCTCACTGAGACAATGATATTTTCCTAAAGATCTAAGTGAGGAAGAGTGTATAGCAATAGAAGTTAACCACAGGACAAACCACTTCTTTCTGTATGTCAAACAGAACAAAATATTTAATTATTCAATACAAGGAATAATGTGTTAACATTATTATTAATATAACATTAACAGAGAATCAAGGAGGTCTGCCACTGATTTAAGGAGCTGAAGGACTCACCATCTTAGCTGTGATGGAGAGAGCAGAAAATGGTGGCTACTACTATCACCATCATACCACTAGTGTCTAGATTTGTGTGAACTGGGGGCAGACAAGGATACTGAGGCTACCATGCAACTTCCTAAAGATATTCATGCAGAGCAAAGATTATGGCCTCTACCTTGCTTCCATTTTTTAAATTGCTGCAATTGCATTTAATTGATGGACACTATTTACATCCCAGATTCTAGAGAATGTAGAGAATTCTAGAGAATCTGGATTTTGGCTTTCCAAATGGAATAGTTACCAAGGCTGTGGCCCCAGAATCATACCCCTGCCCCTCCCTCAAATAGAAAGCAATTACTCTTGTATAAGTTTCAGGAGGAAGCTGCAAAGAGAAAAAAAAAAAGAACCATTTAGAGCTAACTAGGTCCAAGACGGTGGAGGATTTGACTTGCAGTAGACCTTGAGCCTCATTATATGCTTACTGTAATACATTAGTATGCTAAATGACACACCCACCAGAGCCCTGAGAGTTGGCAACGACTGTCATGACAACAACCAGAAAAACCCATACAAGGACTGAAAAGGAGAGTTGCATCAGTTCTGAGTCCAAATCATATCCCTGTTCTCTGATAGCTCATGAATATTCCTCCCATTCTTTCCAATTCCCTCCCTTTTACCTTGTTCAATCCTCCTACATATTTGGTGTCTCAGCCCGAATTGGGCTGAGAGGTTGATCTGTGAACTAGGTTCCTGCTTCTTCATTCTTTGGCCATTGATAAAGCTTGTGCTGTTCCAGTCTCAGCATCAGTATTGTTATTGGCTGTGCTAATCTGATCAGGGAAAAGAATGTCCCTGGCTGAGATAGCAGGTCTTAATCCAGGCTAGGACCCAGGTGCTGGTCCAGCTGACCTATTTGGTAACAGACTGAGGGTACAATGAAGGTTGAGACACCCTATTCAAAAGCTTTATCAGTGGGAAATTAATAGGAGAGAGTGTCCAGAGGCATAGATCTTCTTAGGCCCTTGAAGACTTTGGCTTTATTCTCTGAGTGATATTGGAAGACATTAGAGACTTTCACAGACAAGAGTGACATGGTTTGGCTAATGTTTTAATAGGGCAGGTGTGACTGCTGTTTTGCTAATAGACAAAAATGTGTGGAAAGGTGAAACAACCCAGGCAAAATGTAAGCTTTCATAAGAATGGTACCATTGAAAGTGAAAAGAGGCGGTCATAGTCAAGATATATTTTGAAAGTAGAGTCAACTGAATTTACCTTTAGATTCACTGTGAAAAAGAAAGAAAAATCAAGGATGATTCCAAGATTTTGGTCTTTGAAACTGGGAGGAATGAACTGCCATTAACTGAAATGTCAAAGATGTTAAGAAAAGTAGGATAATGTGGAGAATAGAGACATAAGAAACCCAATTTGACACATGTTAAGTGAACATTCAAATAGGATATCAAGTAGGAGCTTGGACATATGAATCTGGAGTTCAGATAACATTTAAGGATAACATATCAGTTTACCAAAATAATCCTTGTCTGCTTGGCAAATATATCGAATATAGAAAAATTGATTCCTTATTATTAGCTTATAGAGAACTTTTTTCCCCTCTTTCCTTTAAATTAGTTCATGTGTTTTACTGAAGTAAAAAAATTGCTTTTATTTAATCATATTTTCCAATGAATATTAAGTTAGTTGGCCTTTTGTACAATTTATCCATGTCTGTAAGACATTGTTAAAAGAGTGATTAAAAGTTAATTGAAGATTAAGATGGTTGAGCATTGCGGAATCTCTGTTACTTTCAAGGAGAGTCTTTAATAATTCTGAAAGCAGGGTGCTTCAGATGTGCGAAGCCCTGATCCCTTCTGTTTCAAGTGATAACCATTTATTTCCATTTCCAAGTGAGTGCATCTGCTCACATGGCGTGAGTTAAGAAGGAGTGAAATCCAATAACTGGACAAGAAGCGAACTTCTTCTGGTCCCACAGCAAAATGAGCAGTTCTCACAGGACAGGAGCAGTTTCAGTGGTCATGGAGTCAATCATCAGGGACCCAGAAATAAACGAATAACTGACAAGAATATAAATGGGAGCCTTTGACTAAGCACTGCTCTGAAAGAAGGATAAATGCACATGCTCACAAACACTTACACACAGGCATGCAGAGAAAAGTCAGAGCTGAGATAAAAAGAATCATGTATTTCAGAAACTGACAAACAAGAGGAAGAAGAAAAATTCTATGCCTATAAAATAATATTAGACTATTATTATTATTATTCTGTTCAATTTCCAGGCAATCTATTGGCTTGCTTTTAACTTGTTCATAAGAATTTGTATTATTTCTCTTCTAAAAATAGCAAGTATTACTGCTGGAGTTATTAAGTATTAAAGATCCTTAAACCACAAACAATAGATCAGCCTGGAAGTGGAAAAATAACTAGAGAGTTGAATAGCAAATTAATATGGAAGGGGTAAAAGAAAAAGAAGCTGAAAACAGCTACAATGATAAACAGACCTAACAGCTGATTCTTATTCCTACTCTGCAAATTTAGCATTAGATGGCTGAGAGTAGTTGACCAATAAAAGCATCTTAAATTTGAACAACACGTTAAACTTTTTCTAGGTCTTTCCAAAGGGTCATCTCAAATGAAGGAAATAAACATTTACATAACTTGCCTAAGGTAACAATTAATGAATGAAATTCCGGCTTGGAAAACCACAGTCCTAACTACAGTCTCACTGCTCTTTCCAATAACAATACAGTTTCAGGAGAAAGATTTCAATCAGGAATCAGACACCTCAACACCTGGATATCTAACTCATAAAATAATGGCATTCTATAGTCTGAAAAGACTTCACACGTCATTTAGCCAGTGTGTCTTATTTAATAATTTTCCAAATGAGGACTGTTTTAAAACATATAAACATATTTTTGCAACTGTCCCATGACTACAATTGGACTTTTGGACCCTAGTAATTGTAGAAGCATATAAAGCATATGAATTCAAGGCCTTCTTGCAATTATTCCAAGGTTCATAATTTAGAAACTACTGATTTAGTCCAATCCTTTCATTTTGCAGAGGGGAATCCAAAACCCAAGGAAATTAAGTGAATCACCCAAGGACATAATGCAAGTTATTCAAAGAACCAAGAGTGTGACTGCCCCACGCTGCTTTCCCTCCTCTTTCATTTGGGGACAATTTCTTTTTTGTTTCCTTCCTGGCGTATTGTGGTTGTAGTTATCATGAGAGTTTAATTCTATTTTGAGTGCTTGGTTGTCTTGGCCACACTATTTTCCATACAGCCTCTACTTCATCCCAGCAGATGATCCAATGATTTCTCTGTTTTCTGCTACTAATTGATAGAGTGCCAATAAAGTCTGAGGAGATTCAAGAAAAGAGAAATTCATGAAAAATAAAGATGACTAAATAAAATTACTAGGAAAAATAAATTTGGGGTGTTTATCTTTGACATCATTCAAATGATGAATTAAACTGAGTGTTTCGATTAACTCCATTCTTTCCTTTGCATAATGGGGGAAACTTTTCTATGAGGCCTTGTGAAAGCGGAAAGATAAACCAAATGCTACACATATTTCATAAATCATAGAGGTTGTCTAGTATCTAGGAGTTTTCTCAAAAATTGTTTTGTGATTATTTCACTTTGAATAAAGAAAAAGATAAAGTAGTACCAGCCTATATTTTTGGACTTTCCTTATGTAGTTATTGTAACTTAAAAGTAGGACTACATAAGTAATGGGGGCATGCAGTGACTTCTTCTGTTTCAAAATGAACAACTGTCGAAAGACACATTTTTATTTGGTCAATGTGACTTGCCTCAAGATATATTCTGCTTTCTATTACTATTTTTTTTTGGAAGCTGCATCCCTAAACATGATAAAATAGCTGTGCCCAAAATGATGGACTCTCACCTCTCTGATTAGCTCTTAGGAGGAATTAAAAACCAATGAGAAGTAAGTTCCAGGTCAAATTATTTCAGTCTTATGGAAAAGGTGCCCGTTGGGAGAAACTTCTGATTGACAGAACAAGCTCCGGATGCTGGGAAACTGGTCTGATGGAGACAAAAGGGAACATTTAAATGGGCAGACTACCTACAATATGTAAATTGCCTTTCAATGCAAATCCCATAGCCTGACAAGCTCAACAGTAGACAGAGACATACAATCCTCCATTAGAGAGGAAACTTTCTTTGCTCTTATGATCTTTCACCCTAAATTATACTTAGTTTGATATCAAAATTCATTTTATGACTATTTTTTGAAAGATATTTTTCTGGTTTTATTTTTTCCCTCACTTTATCATCAACCTTTCTGACCTCTACTTTCTAAGTGTATCTCTTAGGTAAATATGTCTGAATAGTGTATTGCTGGAACTTGAATTTTAGTCAACATGGAGATAAAATCTTTTAATTGACAAATTTAACCTTCTACATTGTTGTAATTACTTTTCAGTTTTTCTTTTATCTGAATTATATTTTTATATTCTCTACACTATATTTTTTTCATTTTATTCACTTTTCATACCTTCATGCTTTTCAGGCCTTATATTAGACATATTTTCTTCTGTTATTTTTTCTTGTGGAGCTTATACATGTTTATGTTATTTATTTGTATTTTGACAGTGTCTACTGCTTATTAATATATTGGTATGTCTATATCTGGAGCAAGACAAGAATCTTTTTCTGCTTTTACACACTTCAGTCTCCCTTCTCTCAAACACTGCCCCAACTGTTGATATTGTCTGGAGTTTATTTATGGATTATTATGAGTATACATTTTTTAAACATTGTTTATTAGGCAGCAATAAACTTCAATAAGCTCTATAACTAAACTTATTTCCCATATCTTAATGCACTTCACCTAGCTTTATTTCTCTTCTGGATGTAATATATTCTACAATATTCTTTCTGAGAAGGTCTTTTAGTGGTAAATTTTATTCTGAATGCATTTATTCCTAAAAATATTTTTATTAGCTTACATTTAAATAATTTAACTAAAGAGAAAATTTTAGACTTAGATTTACTTTCCTTCAACAATTTAAAATCAATATATATATCTTTACCTTGAGAAAGCTGATATCACTCTGACTTCTTATCCTTGATTTTTGAGGTATCTGCTTTTCTCACCAGAGGCATTAATGATGTTATCCTCTTATGTGTCTGAATGCACATTTTTTTCTCTTTCTCAGCATCCTACTTACCTTTTAAAATGAGATCTCATATTTTTTTGTGAAGGGGATGAATATTCAATTATTATTTCTTTAAATAATTTTTCCCCTCATGTACTATTCCTGCTTCTGAGCTTTCTTCATAGCTCATAGCTAAATTTCTGTTTCTATGCTCCATTCTTATTTTACTTTATATTATATTTTGGTCTCAATTCTGGGGAAATTCCTGGAGCTGCTTTTTAGCTCACTATTTTATTCTTTGGCCAAATTCAATCTGCTATCAAGCCCACACACTAAGTTCTTTATTTCAAAAATTGTCTTTTCATAACCAATATCTCTAGTAGATTCTTGTTAATAATCCAATTTCTGCTTCATGCTCCCTTTGGAACTTCCCTTTCAATATAAAAACTTACTGCACTTTTTCACTTCCTTCAACTGTGGTAAACTATGAGGAGACTATACCCCCAAAGCCTTCTCTGAGGAAGCAGCTAACATTGTGTATCACCCCATTGCCTCAGAATCCGAAGGTGGGATGGTGCCCTACAATACTGCTGACTACCATTTTTAAACACCCTATCCTTCTTAATTCTGTTTTTTTTAGGCTTGTGCCCCTTTATTCTTCCTCTTTGCTATTATTTCCCAATATCTAGGTCACTATTAAAGCATCCTCTTTGAGTCATCCTTCGGTACTACCATCACCTTGGGTGATTTCAATATGTACCATAACCGTTCAATTTCTGATTCCCTCATTATCAGTTACTTTTGTTCCTTGAATTAGTGAAGACCTACAAACCCTTTACAGGTTCATTTCTCCTCATTAAACCCCTTCTCTTTTCAGTTCCTTTCTATTTAGCTTTGATTCCATTAGCCATCCCTTCAATATATTTATCTCCAAATATGTTCAACTGTGTTAGAGATTTTCTGTTTTACCTGAGGTAAATATATTGTTTGTGAACAAAAACCCTACAACAATGATCAAAGACAACCTTGAATTCATAGACACTTCTTAAGACTGTTTCAGAACATTTTTTTCCTTTACAGAGGATAGATGTAAGAACAAAATGGCAGATCAAAGTGTGAGTGATCTGGAAGGCAAGTATAGAGGTCAGGTCCTTTCAGAATGACTGAAACAGAAAAAAAAAAGTCCAAAAACAAACAAAAGAAACCTTAGAGGATGACCTGATATGCAAGATGGGTTGAGAAAAATTATCTAAGATTTGATGATCTAGGAAGCATTCAAATTGATTCAAATTGATTGGATTAGACATATTAGGCCAGGAAAACTTGCTGGAGGTTATTGCAAAGATTTCAGTCTTAACCAAAATTCAAGGATATAAATTAGAGCTAAAAAGATGTGTGTGTGCGGGTACTCTTCTCCTGGGAATCAGGAACGATGAGAGAGTAACGGAGCTAACTACAGGATACATATCATTCCTCTTGAAAACAGAAGTCTCAGATCCAGAAGGGACAAACCATCATCTTTTAGATACCACCAAAATGTCACTCAGAAAATCATCCTTAACCAGAAATGGAAAGAATGGGTCTTTCTGGGAGTCAGAAACTTTGTGAGCCAGAATGTGAAAGCCAAAGACCAAGAAAGGACAGCATCTAACCAACTTCTGGTGCAAGAAAAGCCCTCCCAGAGTGCAGCATAGTGGGCCCTGAGACTCTGTTCATCCCTGAAAAACCTAGGGAGGATAAACTGGTATTTGGCGTGTGCTACCTTATAACTGCAAGGTTATGCTTGAAATCACATTACCTGCTAAAATGTTGCTAAGTAAATTAACCCTTTCCCTGAAATCCTCATTCCTTATAATGAATTAAGCTAAACACCCAATAGACACTTTCCATTTGAGATGCAGTGGAGACTCCATTGGCCCAAAGAGGAAGGGTGTCAACTTCTGGGCCTCAGGCTGTTGGTAGCAAGTACATGAACCAGAGTTGGTAATAACATGGGAGGCCACAGGGATAGGGAATGACAGTAGAGACCTCGAATCCTACTGATTCAGCCATGGGACTGAAAATGTGGCTAATCTAAACAATTTTCATGGCTCTGATCAAGAAAAACAAGTAACTCTAGCCACATTAATTGAAAAATAGAATGCCTTTTATTTAATGTTTCATCACTTATTTTTTCATAGTGATACCTATTTGTATAATTACTGTCATCTGACTATAATTTCCAGCCGACAATCAATGCTAGAAATATTTTGTTCTAAGTACTGATGTAAAGAATTCAATTTTCATACACCAATGGCAGGAGTAATTTTAAGTTATAACGAATGATTCTTGGTTCTAGTTTGGAAGTTGATTGCAATGGACAATACATATCAATGTCACATGGCTGAATATTGTTGATGAGGATATTGGTGTTTTATGGTAGCAAAACTAGAACCTTCCCCCTTTACTCATTTCTGCTACTTGCCAGACTGATATCAGAATTTTAGCTAGTGAGACTCTTGGGCTGATTTAGTTTGAACTTTATTCTTGGTGGGTCCATAGTGTGTTTAAAGAGACCCTGTGATAAGACACTGTACTGATAATCAAGGCTATTCCTCTGATATTTGAAGGCAACTTTAAGGCTTTTATGGAGGTAGGTTTATTTTAGAGTGTAGCATAATTTACTGGAACTTTCAATTGGCCTAAGAAATCCTCAAATAATTGTGAGACTAACTTAAAAAGAGTACTTACAAGACACAGATAAATCTTGATGCAATTAGTGGGATTTTTATAATCAAATGCAAATTCTGCAAATTCTTTCCAGTGGTTTAAACATTTTTTAATTTAGATTTATTAGTAACATTTTTCTAGTTTGAGGACAATATGAAGGAAAAATAGCCCATAAACCTTCCTTTGAGATAATATTTATTGACACTTTATTTTTTAAATAACAAAAGTAAAATATGTTCTTGTTTAGAGAATTCAAACAACAAATAAAGGTATAATATAAAAAGTGAAAATTTGGTGCCTGCATCTAATAGCGCCATTTTCTTATGTTTTTCTTTTTTTTTTCAAAAATACATAAACCAGCATGATAATATGTATTGCTTTTTAAAATAAAGAGATTCATTCAAAACATCTTTGAGCACATTGTGTTTTTCACATAACACAACATCTTGCACAATTTTCATACTGACACATACAAAGGTACTTTACTTTTTTTTACAGCTTCAAAATATCCTGTTTCATTGATATACTCTAACTTTCATACTCACATAGCTTGTTTGCTTCCTATTTTACTACCAAACACTTATCCTTTATTTCCTCCTAATTTCAAACATTCAACCTAATTTTAAAAATTACAACTTTTTGTTGAAGTACTAGTTGATATGCTATTTCAGTTGCATTCAGATGTACAGTAAAAATGTGGGGCTCAGTAAGTGTAACCAAATGTTTTAAATGTTTCAGGTTTCCATTATCACTTTATCTTTATATTCTATAAAGCCTAGTACAATTCACACCAATATCCCAATGGTTATATAGAGAATAGCTTTGGCTATTTCTGTCTGCTCTAACTCTGAGTTTTCAATTCCAACTTAATTCTACACCCCAGTTCACCGTTGTTCTCCCTGATGATACAAATTAATACACATTATGTGAACCCAAAGTTGCTAGATACACTACAACCATTACAATCATGCAGCGATTTTAAGATTCTTTTTCGTGATTTATTTTATGGTGCAAAATACATCTTATGGGACAAATGCTTCATCCTATTCCACCTCCTTTTGCCTTTAAATTTAATATAAACCAAATCTGGCTATTGACACTAAAATAGAAAGTCAATTCAATGAAAAAGAAATCAAATTCTTTATCTAACTGACCCAATTATTTGGCCCAATCCGTGCTGCAAATTCAGGCAAAATTATCACTGGGTATCTTTGTACCAAGATAACTAAAACCTGCTGTAATTCCCTCCCATTATAATTTTTCCTTAAATATATAACTAATTCTTCTTTTAATGTATTCACCTCCTCAGCAGTGAAAAGTTCTCCACTGTTAAAAGTCACAGTAATTTATCGTTACATTTCTACTTCAAGGCAACAGTCAATATTGCAGCCCAGGTCTTGCTTAAGGCAACTGTGTGCTCACCTTCACCTCAGGCTTACATCCTGAAATGGGATCCCTCATCTCTTTTACCCTAACTTATCCTGACAATTGATTTTCTGAACCTGTTACATAAGCTTGAAACATTTTTTATATGACCTCATTCAGCAAATATAAAAATGAATTAAGTTACATAAGAGACCTAACCCAAAGTTGTTTTTTTCTTTTTCTTTCTTGCCTTCTTCTTTCTTTTTTTAAAATAAACATCAAAAACACACCATTTTAAAGCCAAGCCTTAATATGCTATAATTTTCTAGCTGACTAGAACACTGGAAACAATCTAGTTTAACTGATCTCACTTCTTTCAGCCAACTCACTCATTTTATATACTTAGATACAGAGACACCTCCCCCAAAAAATTAAACAAATTGCCCAAGATCTTATAAATGGAGGCATGCAAATTATTTCTTTCTTATTTTTTACTCCCTCTTATTTTATTTTATAGGGCTGAGGTTAAAAGAAAAAAATACTCTATGCCTACATCTATGTTCAGAAAAACATATCACAAAATCTTGGACATCATCAGAGTGCAAAGGCTGGTATGAATTCTCCAAAAAGCAAAACTTTCAGCTTCCACCCATGAACAAACACTTCATGGCAAATATGTACTAGAAACCAGTAATCCTGGCTCATATGGGGGTAAACTAATAGAGAATAAGAACGTGGCAGCCCGAATGGAAAGTGATAGGGTAAATTAGCAGATAACAAGATAGACTATAATTATGACCTAGGTAATCAAGATGAAAAGAATGGTATAGCCTTAAAATAGTCATTCGGGACTACTCTGAATATAAAACACAGTTTTAGAAAATGGCAATACAATAATATTTGCCCAATTTCTTTTTTCCTGTAATCTAAATGGCATTTATTATTCTTGAAGGGTGCACTTAAAAATTACTAGTAACTCCTATAATAAATATTTCTAATTGATCCAAAATATCATAGTTTATATAACACTAACACATAGTTATTTTTTTAAACCTACAAAGGATCTGAGATAGACTTAAAACTATAGTTCAGTCTTCCAAAATCTACTAAATGGAACCAATAATCAACATAGATTTGTTTGTGAAATTTGAAAAAGGTAACTATCATAATATTCGAACAGAAGGCTCAAATCAAGACTACAGCCCAAACATCACTCAACAATATAGCATTTCACATGTGTGAGTGTATGTGTGAGTGTGTGTGTGGTAATATTAAAAAGTTTGTGTTTAGCATTTCTTTTTTAAATATGTAATGCCCTTTGTTACAGTGATGAATAATTCATCAAACAATCACTGGGGTGTGTATATGTATATTTAATGTGGAAGGTCATCATCTATTTTTAGAGGTCCCTACCCTAACTCCACAGGGCTTCTGAATTCAATTTATAGAAATACCATAAAATGCCATTGTCCCTTGGTGTGATGATCCATAGTTTTAATCATAACTATACATTCAGGTTCTTCCAATTACTCTTAGGGCAAAATACTATAGCTTAAATTTAATTTTTAGTCATTTATATTTCATGCTCAGGCTGTTCATTTATAGAAACTGAAATTGTGACTTAAGTGATGTGTGAGCACTGCTGATAATCTGCCACCTGTCTACTCCATAGGCTGTTGCAATCCTCCTCAGCGGTAACATTTAATCTATTAACTCATTAAAGTAAAAGAGACATCATACGGTGGCTCTGTAGAACTAACCACTTAATTAGAAAGCAGCCACTCTGTTGTAGAAGGTATTTCAGGAAACTGGGAGCTCGTTCCGGGACAAGGAGAAACGATAGTAAGGATGAAAAATAAAAATCATCCGTTTCGGGCTTCCCTGGTGGTGCAGTGGTTGAGAGTCCGCCTGCCAATGCAGGGGACACGGGTTCGTGCCCCTGTCCGGGAAGATCCCACATGCCGCGGAGCAGCTGGGCCCGTGAGCCATGGCCACTGAGCCTACGCGTCCACAAACGCAGCCTGCGCGTCCGGAGCCTGTGCTCCGCAACGGGAGAGGCCACAACAGTGAGAGGCCCGCGTACCAAAAAAAAAAAAAAGAAAAAAAATATCATCTGTTTCTGTTTTCTTGGATAACACCAAAATTTGTGAGGCAACGGAAAAATGTGAAATTCCTCTTGATTAATAGTAATGCTAAGGTTGGAATCACAAGTGTGGAGCGAATTCATTTGACATTGTTAGAAAAGCCAGCAGATTAACACGTTGTTTTGAAACTAGCTCATTCACATTATTTCTAGGGGAGTCATAATCTAATGTGTAAACTTATTTTTGCAAAGCACCAGAGGGTACGCTGCACTTAGCTTGCAGCTCTTGAATCCACTTAAAACATGACCAAAACTTGAAATGAAATAACCATTAAATGTTATGTTCTCCTCCAAAAAACGTAGTATTATTGGACAAAATATTTTCTTCATTATAATAAAATTACCATTATGCCAGATAACATTTTACTCTCAATTTTACTCATCTTAGGAAGAGAATAATCTAACCCATAAAAACAAAAATATAATCCTACCTTCAAATTCCACCTAATAAAATTTCATTCATAGTTAACTTAGCTCTTTTGAAATACCAGATGTTTTAAATTCTGTATGTTAATTTATTTCAGGATACAATTTCTTAAATTATATCATTCTTTTGATTCGATGACACTGATAAAGATTTGTTTGAATATCTTAGTAACAAAAAAAAAATCTTCAAACTGCTGGAGGAATCAAGTAAGTGTAAAATTTACTTTATAGATACACACCAATGTATAATGTACTTTCATAAAAGCTAATGTAATAACTATTAAAGTAATTCCAATTTTAACCTTTGGCGCAACAATTCATTTATTCATTCAATCACAATCTAACTAAACATCTACTTTGTGTCAAGTTGTACTGTGTTTTCAAATCCATGAGAGTATAAGCATTAAATTAAACATCTTTCCATTGAATAAAGTGAAAAACCCTAAACAGGTGACTGAAAATAGGGTAATGAGGAAATTTGATAATCTCACTTTTAAGGGTGTCTCTGATTATGAATAGCAAGCCCACAAATTAATTAGATAAAAAATTGTATTTAAGATGACCTTATTTATTTATTTATTTAGGATAACAGTACTTTATTATCTAAGCCAAAACCTAATCTTATTCTGAAATTTTTATTTTATTTTAAATAAGTCAGCAATTGACTAAATCCCATTTAGCAATTTTCAATTTGGTATAAGGGTGAGGATGCTGAATGTGTACTCCTACCCTTTGTGGGACCTTGTCAAAACTAGTCATAGAATAAATCTGATGACTCATAAAGTAGGGTGGTTTTATTTTTTTAAAAAAGCATCATAAGACAAATTATGGTCACTAAGAATTATCCTGGGTATTATTCTTTTTTTCTTTCATATGCTTACATTTGTTTTCAAAAATTGTTTTACTTTTTCTTGAAAAGTCCTTGCAGCTCTTTGAAATTCCCAGAAAGGAACCATAGAATATTCATATCAATAATAATATATTTCTACTTTCTAAAGTAGAAGCAGATTGAATTTTCATGTAAACTTTAATACTATTCTGATTGGCTTTATTTTTAATTGACTCTATTAGTTTTGTCAGGCCAGTTGTGTATATTTTTTCATACATGGCAGTTCATAAGTCTTTGAGGTAATTCCCCTCTATGTATTACATTTGCAAATCAGTCAGCTATTGAATTAATAGTGATTGATTGCTAAAAGACAAATAATTAATATAGAAAAATATGAAAACTACAGAATTTCTGACCTATAAACACTCCACATAACTCTGTTATGATTAATTCCTTGCAAGTTGATTTTATTGGCATAAAGTAGAAAATATTTTTGGTCCATTTACATGTGATGCTTACAATTTTTTCTGTACTCTTCCCATCTGATCAAGCTTTCTTCCAAATAATTTGGTATTCTCTATCTGCCACAACCCCAGTTTATTCAGAAGTCCCACCTTCTGAATTGTGCAGGTAGGGGTAGTATACAGTGGTGGAGGAAGTAGAGAACATTTCAGTGTGAGGCAGAGAGAGCAAACCCAAAAGCTGATGCTTGCAGTAAACACCAAAGTCGTATTAACTCAGCTCTGTTGATAAAATCTTGTTGGGGTAAAAACCTCTCTAACAGCAATAAAATTCAAGAATATATATTGTTTTCAGTATCTAATTGAGTTACAAAACTATCAATTAAAAAAAAGAATCTAGACCAAACACTGATGGAATAACCCCATTTTATGTTAAAAACAAGGCCAAGTTATTTTAATCTGTTTATCAAAGATAGCCAAAATGAGTGGGAGAAACAGAGAGACCATATTTCAAGAGAGTTAATGTCAACTTCCAGCTGTAGCCCATTTTGGAGTAAATAGTAAATCTAAAAGCTCATCAAAGGTAGTTTCAAGGAAGGAACATGACCAGGACTTTGTTTTTGCAGTGAGAGGCAAGGCTGTAAACAATAACGTGTATGAATCTCAAGCTGAGAAGACAGTGTGTAGAATTCAATATTTATGTTAACTAGATAACAGGGTGCTTCAGAACACAGAAGTAAACCACTTGGTGCTGGTTGTCAATTGGCAGCTTTGCAAGTAAGGGCCAAACTGGAATGCTTTCACATTTTCCTTTTCTTTTCTATTGGACTAAACAGATATGCACTAGAAAGCAATTTAGAAGGGAATGGCATAATAAAACAGCAGGTATGTGTCTTGATTTCTCAGGTAAACATCCATAATTGGTAAAGGGTAGTTACAACAAGAAGTCACTTCCCATTCAGTATCAACAGCCTACTTCAATTGGACGACCAAAGCTCATTCCACAGGACTACGGACATGGGGTCCAAATACATTTGTCCTTCCCAAGGTTTATAGAGGTTTTGCCAAGCTGTGTGAGACCACATTTTATGGCAGCAATTACTTTCTTTTTGGTTGTAAACAGCAGACCCTGTAAGAGTATTTACAAAATACTGATCCCTCACACTGCCGATAACCAACTGCGTAGTTATTCCACTCTTGGCCTTTTGACTTGATGGTAGTAAACTAGCTATTGTGCAAATGTTAAGTCTTTGCCTTCTACAGTTACATAGCAAGCTAATGCAGCAGCAACTCTCCAAATTCCAAATTCTGTGTTCTGTGTGAGGTTTTTCTTTTAGTCTCATATTCCGGTCGGTGGTCGTTAAATGATAAATTTGAAGAGCTGACAATCAAACCATCTATGCTGAAGTTAGAATCCTATGAAAAGTTACACTCCTCTAACTTCTGATGAAGAAAAAAAAAAGTAAAATCAGAAAATGTAATTGCTCCAAAACCAGAATAAGTTGTCATTACTATAAATGTCACCCAGACAAAAAGGAAAGGATTTTCTGTTAAGTTCAAAAAATGAATCTTATTTTTCCCAAAGCTAGAGTCATTTCCAATGAATGGAAGTGATATAGTTGCTCTCCTTTCATATGAGAGGCCAATTGAGTCAACTAACGAGACAAGTAGTATTTAATGGCTGAATTTAGGAGTCCAAAAGAGAATGTATTGCTTTTCCATCCAAGAGACTTAGTCACTCAAGAGTGAGGTTGAATAGTTTCATTTTTCCATATCAGTGCACCACCATTTCACCAGTAACACAAAACATTTGTCATTTCCTAGCTTCCCTCAGTTACCTGCCCCAAAACCAAGAGTACCTAGCCTTCTCCATCTCCTACTTCATTACTCACAGTGCATATAAGTCTGTGATTTCCAATAGAAAGTGCTTTTCTTCAAGGGAACAATCATGCCTTGTGTGAGGCAAACCACTACCCTACGAAAGTGCCCCAAAATCATGCCTTGTGGATCTTTGATCCTTACAAGCCCTAGACCAATTCTTTGAACATAGAAGGTAGTCAATGAATGGGTGTTATTAAGTAAACTGACAAAGCATGGCAAATCAGATTACCTTAAAATAAATAATACAGATAAAAATATGAAAAGCTGTAACATCATTTTCTAATCATGCAGTTTTGCATTGTTTTGTAAGTATTGATCCTGGAAAGAGAAAACACTACAAAAATGATTGACTTTGCTATTCATTCTTAACTTCCCACAAATTATGAAAGGCATGATAAACAGGCTTTTAATAGCAGCAAAGCTCAGAAATAGAAATAAGTCAAACATTTCATTCTGTCTTTTTCCATATGTTAAAAGATCCAAGTCTTGAAAAATCCATGCAGTTAACATATAAAATACCTGATATGTAATAGTCATTTTTCATGATTGAGAAATAATATTAATTTTATGTTCTTCCTTTACTCGCTCAGAGGTGTTTATTTTCGATTGTTTCTTTTAGAAAAAAATTCACTTTCAAAGCCCAAAGAAAATTATCCAAAGGCTATCCCAGTTCAATGCTTGTGGAGATATGGTAGTTTATTTTCATTAGTCACACGAATTTGCCCAACATCTGTTTTGGAATTCTCATTCAAAAGGCATTAAATTTCAAATCAGATATATGTGCTATTGGCAAAAGATTCTCTTTGGAATTTTAACTAGTAGGTGGTAAATATGGCTTTGTCTATTTAAAAAAACTACTGAGGTATAAATAAATTTACTATGCACATTTTTGTGGACAAAAATTAAGCAAGAAATTTCAGAAATAATTTAAAATTTATATTTCATTAATTTATCTTGCCTTTTCTGTATAAACTACATTTCAGGGAAACCACATATGTGAGGAGAAAAAAAAAGTATTCTTAAAGAGGAATTCTAACCTGTAAATGTCAAAGAAATGATCTGATTTGAAAATTACTATTCTGCAGCAAAGAATGAAAGACTTCATCTGGAAAGTGATCATGCTAGAGTAATTAGGTTAAAGATTGAGAATTTTACAATGGATTATTCAAGCTGACAACACCTGAACAAAACAATCGATTTAATATCATTAAATCTCATAATATCATTAATATCACATCTCCTGATTCATAGAAGAAGAAGTACACAGAATAACCTATGAAGTATTTTTGCCAAAATAATTGAATTGGAATCCGGTCAAACCTCTAGTTATAAAAAGCAATTTACAGGGCTTCCCTGGTGGCGCAGTGGTTGAGAGTCCGCCTGCCGATGCAGGGGACACAGGTTCGTGCCCCGGTCCGGGAAGATCCCACATGCCGCGGAGCAGCTAGGCCCGTGAGCCATGGCCACTGAGCCTGCGCGTCTGGAGCCTGTGCTCCGCAGCAGGAGAGGCCACAACAGTGAGAGGCCCGTGTACCGCAAAAAAAAAAAAAAAAAAAAAAAAGCAATTTACAGAAAATACAGGAGATAAAGGACACTACGAGCATGTACTCAGCTAAATCAATAAGGTAGATCCTTATTAGGGTCCTGGATAAATAAATCAACTGTAAAAAGATATATTGGAGGCAAACTAGGAACTTTGAATATTTCCTGGGTGTTACATTATTCCAAGAAATTGTTGTTAAGTTTGTTCAGTGTGATAAGTACCTATGGTTATGTTTTTTTTTTAAGTACCCATAGTACAGTTCAACAATGCTTCACTCATCTTTGCCATCTTGTTTTTTTTAAATGCCAATGTTTTAAAACTGAGATAGTTTAAAACAAATACCAGATATCTCAATTTAAATATTAAAAAAGAATTCTGTGTGTACCTCTAAGAAAGAAACATTTTTTGTCGTTGTTGTTCTTGTATTTCTGAATTGTTAGATGAAGAGTAGAACTTTAACAAAATAAAAGGTTTTCCTCCATACCATTATCATTCTACAGACACGTACCTGAATTCTCCAGTCACCTGTATACAAGTTTGGGATTGGCCTGAGGGATAGTGTTGAATTCAGTGTGAGAGGCAGTGTGAAAATGGGCTCTGATTATCCCACCCCCTGGTATTCATGTCCTTGTGCAATGCCCTCCCCTTGAGTGTGGTCTGGATTTAATGACTCATTTCTAATTAATCAAATATGGCGGAAGTGATGAGATGTCACTTCTGAGATGAGATTATCAAAGATGGTGGCTTCCATCTTGGGTGCTTCGGCGTTCTCTTATTCTCTTGGAATTCTTGCTTCTGAAGAAAGCCAGCTGTCATGACATGAAGCAGCCCTGTAGAACGATCCACATGAATAAGGTTGGAAGTAGATTTTCTGAGTCTGCCAAAAGTTCTGTGGATGAGTTCAGAAGCAGATCATCACCCAGGTGAATCTTCAGATGACAGTAGTGCCGCCCAATAGTTCGATGGCTACTTTGCGAGAGATGGACTCTAAGCAAGAACCAACTAGTTATTTCACTCTGGGATTCCTGAGTGAGATTTTCTCCTTTTCTAGTTTCTGCATATTACTCACCCCACCGCCACTGACAAATGTTGTCTTGTGAGAATCTCTAACTCATGCCCTTATATTTGCCTCAGGCTTCACCTGTGTTTATCACCCTATATTTATCTTGCTCATTTCTTTCCTCTCTCTTTCTACTTTTGTTTTCCCATACCACCTGCTTACTTTTACACAGGCTTTTAAGATTGTGAAATCACTTTAACGTGATAATGTAAGCTGTTTTAGCTATTAAGAAAACATTACATTCCTTATTAGAGTAATAAGAAAGTTTCCTGCTCCAAAGATGACCAATCTAAGTACCTGACAACAGGATAATAAATAGAGGGTAAATATTTCACACCTCTCTGCTAGCTCAGGCAAGGCATTGTCTTCTTGAAGATGAAAGAGGATATCACTTCCTTGAGGTATTCGTGGGGAAAAGAGGGAGTAAGTTAACAGATTTTTGACTGTGGGTGTTTTATAGCTCTAGCTCTTAGCTAGCAAATAAGGATTACTCAGTCATAAAGTTAAACCAAGATATTAATTAGGGAGAAATATGAAACTATTTGCTGTTTGGTTCAATACTATAGAAACTGATCTACAGGATATGCTTTTTTAAAAAATAATTTCCCAACAGTGACAGCATTGGCATAGCTATGTTGTTTTACAACATCCCACTGTAATTTGTTTAAAACAGAACTGAAGTCATGATTATACAGCATCAAATTAAATGATGCACCCATCTTCAGGAAAATTGCGGACTAGAGAATCAATACAGACAATGCAGAGACAACAGAGACAGGCGACCCCACAAATGTGTCAGTTGCATCGTCATCGTCATCATCACTCATCATCACACAGAGCTTATTATATGACAGGTGCTCTTCTAAGCCATCTACACTCTTAACTCATTTAATTCTCTTAGAAATCTATGAGGTTATCCCCATCTTAAATGAGGAAAATAAGACACAGAGAAACTAAATAACTTGTCCATGTCAAATGTGCAGAGTTCATGATCCTTATTCCTACACAATATTTAATACTGTATTTAAAGCAGCATTTGGCTTGCCTAAAATTACTACTGATAGTATCCAAACAAAGGGCAATAGGTCCGTCACTGA